>NC_046368.1:628342-726665 GCF_011125445.2 Fundulus heteroclitus
TTAAAAAAAGCAAATATTAGCAGTAAAAAAAATCACTTCAGCACATATTGTGTTGTAATGTAATTTATTCAAAAGGGATAATGGGTATTGATGGCCATAACATAGCTGACAGAATTGGCCAAAAGGCTACCTTACAACAGAATCAAACCTTTTATAAAGCACTTTAACAGGCCACAAGTCAACCAAAGTGCTGCAGAGGAGAATAAAAGTAGTCCCTGGGTCGGATGTAAACAATACTTGAGAAACGACAGACATGAGTTAAAAGTGAACAAAATAGGTTTCCTTCCCATTAATACTCAGCCTTACATGATAATTTCATGTAAGGCTGTGTGGCGCAAGATCCTGTAAAACGGCAAACAAATTGTATTAAAAAACAGTAGCGCAGGCTTACTGTATCTTCGAAGAATGAGGCAATAATGGAAAGAAAAAGAGTAAGGCTTTAAAAGCTTTTATTTTTGAAGAGACTTTTAAAAAAAATAGTTTTTTTTTTACCCTTGTCATGTTTGGTGGTGACAAACTGATGAAACAGCGATAGACGGGGAGGTGGTGCTGCTGAAACCTACAGTATGGTGACATGACTGAACTGATGAGGTGAAGTCTGTCGGAAATCAGGAAGCTATTTTAACTTCAGAGACGACAACTAAGTTCTCCTTTCATGAAGCCATGGGGACATGATCTCAGAGTTGTGTGTTTTTTTTAAAAGAGCAGCTATTCTTACCTGCAGTAGGTAACTCTTGGAAGCCGTGGCTCTTAACTGCTTGCATGGTTGCATTCTATATCTACATCCATCTCTATTTTATATATATTTTTTACCTGTTCAGCACCTTTTTGGAAGCCTATGCAGCAATATGTACAGCGAGTGCTGTCGGCTGGGTTGTCTTCCAGCCAGCAGCACATGCAGAGATTATAATTCCCTGTTGTAACAAAGCATGACTTAAAAGGGGAACGTAAGGTGGCAGATCGGACTTTTCTGTGCTTCATAGTCTTTATCTACATTCCCTAACTGAACCCTTTTAGGGTGCCTGCTGCTGCCCAATAATCTGGGAAGGGTCCATTTATATACTATCTGCAGCTTAATTTTCACAGTAACTAAGATTATCCACAACAGCAAAACATTTTAAGTGAGTTGCAAAACTTGCCATAAGAGTACACAAAATTCCCACCAAGCTCTGACCATGTAACAAAATGGGAAAGGGAACAATGATTTCCCAAAAGAAAATGATGAGTTCTAAAGAAGTAGAATTTTATTTCATGGGACTATGCATGTTAAAATCAATATGTTTTTTTCAGGGGTTTTGAAACAGTTGTGGACTGGGGAACAGGGGAGCTGCAAAGCTCAACAAGTTGCACCAAGAAAGTTTTACGTAAAAACCACAAGGCCTGCCTTTCTGATCTAGTTACAAAGCCATTTCCTTCTACAGACAAACATCGCTCAGCAGTAAACATTTCAATATTTTCATGCAATATATTGTACTTTTTTTTATAACGTTTCATTTTGAATTTACAACTTGTTGCATTAGAGCTGAGTTTGAGTTTGTTTGATTTGAAAGCATAAATGAGACACATGGCATCTGCATACTGTTACCACACGGAGAGTGGTAATGCGGTACCGCGCACGTGACGTCACCGTCTCAAGAGCAACGCCCCTTTTGCCGCTTAGGTAGGGCATACAGGAGAGAAAGCACGGATAACCCAGCTATTACAAGCGCAACAGAACCAGCGATCTGACCGACTTTACAGCCGTTAAACTTTCCCAAGACGATGTCCCAGGCACACGGATTACTGGTCGCACTGTCGAAGAACACACCAACCTTCAGCTCAAACGATGGCTTGAGGTTCGAGGGCTTAAAAAAACTGGAAAACTGGCCGAGTTGATCGAACGGTAAGCTTTGTTTTTTTTTCCTGCGCGGCGATCATGGCAGTGTCGGCCGTTTTTTTTTTGTTGTTGTTTGCAATCACCGTCCAGGAATGGGTATATGTTTAATGTTTGTCTCATTTGAAATGTTTTTGAGTAAGCTATCCTGGTAGCAGGCTATCATGTTAGCGCCTGCTACCATGATAGCCTATATGCTGTCATGGTAGCAGGCGCTACTTTATTAACATGTAGGCCACCAAAATACTCTTACCTTGACTTGATGTCGCTGGAATTGGGTCAGGATGTTCTTCGGTTGTGCCCTTTCCTCCGACAAAATGCTTGCTACATATGTACTTGAATTTGGTAACTTTTTCCGGGTTGAACTGTTGTGTAGGCCGACCGCCCCGGTCCCAGCGTACACATTTCTCCTTGGCAGTCTTGAAGAAAACATCCTTCATATGCGGCCGATCAGCGTAACTCGAGTCGCTGTTGCACGTTCCATAGCAACAATGTTTAAAAACCATGGTCTTAGATTTGGAAAAAGCAGTCGTTTACCGAGTAAAACCTAGGCTAACGCACGTCTCTTTTAAAGCAAAGCAGCGGCGGGTTTCAAAAGTTTGCCCCACTGCGTACCACGTGATGTGACGTCATTGTGACGTTGTGTTTCTAAAAATAGCTCGCGCGCGGTACCGCATTGTGGGTAAGCTAGGGCACTTACTGTAATCACGCTAAGTAGTCTTTGTGATCTTTACTTTCCTTCTTCTTGTTTGAGTCAGCTCAGTGTCTTGAGCTGAACACGGTTTGCAGGCTGGCAAAGCTTTAAATGTCAAAGGATCTATTCATAACTTAGGCTGGTACAGAGCTCAGCTGTCAGTATCATCACTCAAATCCCTTTGTTTCATCATATCACCAATTTTCCTCCATTAGCTTCCAGTTCAATTCAAAATCATTGAACCATTGATAATCTTTGGGATGTGCCGGAGAAGGCTTTGCGCAGGGGTAGACTACCATCATCAATGCAAGATATTGGGGGAAAAAGCAATGCAACACAGGGAGAAAATAAATGTGACATTGCAGAAGCTTATCAAAACAATGCCACAGCGAAGCCATACCATAATCAAAGCTAAAGGCAGTCCAATGAAATGACAGGGTGTGAACTTTTTTCTTTGGTGGCAAATTTTTATTTGGCCTGGCAGTGTAAATGTAGCCTCGTAAGACCATCCTGATCTCGCGAGCTTTCAAGGTTTCACTCGCAGATCAGTCTGGCTACTTTCCGTTAAGGAAAATTTGGAGCCGTTCACCAAACGAACGTCCAATCAGCGTTGGCTTTGAGGCGGGTTGAGGTGTGACGCAACGAGAAGCGCGACAGTTCAGTCTAAAGAACATGGCGGCTTCAGCCGATGAAACTAGCGTTAGCGTGGCTATCGCGCAAGTTTTATCCGAATTACAGAGTATTTCTTTGCTGAGCTAACGAGCCTTTACCTGCAGCAGCAAGAGTAGCTTGGCTTGTGGTTGTGTTTTCGTCGTCGTTCTGTTACGAGTGACGACGAATCTGATTGGTTTATTTGGCCCGTCTATCACCAACATAGGCCAATCAGCTAACCAGTATTTTCGCCCCTTCCCAAAATTACTTCAACGGAAGGTTTCCAGATGGATATGCGGAGCAAATCTATCTGGCGGAGTCAGGTAAGTGTAAATGTGCCTTTTCTGAAAGGCCCCAGAGGCTGCAGCACCACTAAGACAGAGGCATCACACCAAGTAGATCCCCAAACAAGTCAGGGACAAAGTGGTTGAGAAGTACAAGTCAGGGTGGGGTTATAGGAAAATATCTAAATATTTGATGTCCCCCCAGAGGACGATCAGATCTATCATCTTTAAATGAAAAGCATTTGCAAACCTGCCAAGAGACGGCTGCCCACCAGAACTTACAGACCAGGCATGGATGGTATTAATCACAGAGGAAGCACAGAGACCAAAGGTAAGCAGCTGTAGAGCTTCACAGCAGAGACCAGAGGATCTGTAAATAGGACCACAACAAGCCATACACTCAATAGAGCTGGACTTTATGGGAGAGAGGCCAGAAAAAAATCCATTATGTATTGTTAAAAACAAGAAGGCATGTTCTCAATCAACAAGAGGGATCATATTTCTCCAATTTTAGCTTCCCTTCATTGGCTTCCTGTTAAATCAAGAATATAATTAAAATTCTCCTTCTCAGGTATAAAGCCCTTAATAATCAACCTCCATCATATATCAGAGCTCTGATTACCCCGTATGTTCCTAACATAGCACTTCGCTCTCAGACTGCAGGTCTGCTGGTGGTTCCTAGAGTCTCTAAAAGTAGAATGGGAGGCAGATCCTTTAGCTATCAGGCTCCTCTCCTGTGGAACCAACTCCCAATTTTGGTCCGTGAGGCAGACACCCTGTCTACTTTTAAGACTAATCTTAAAACTATCCTTTTTGACAAAGCTTATAGTTAGAGTGGCTCATGTTACCTTGAGCTACCTCTATAGTTATGCTGCTATAGGCTTAGGCTGCTGGAGGACATCAGGGTCTATTTTTCTCACTCTGCTGAGTTCTCCCACTGCGTTGCTTGATTTCATCCTTTACTTTTTTGTTCTGTCATTTATAAATAAAAATGGAATTGAATTCAAAGTTCTAAATTTGCCCATAGGCATGTGGGTGACTCCCTAAAAGTATAGAGGAAGGTGCTCTGGTCAGATGAGACTAATATATAATATAGGAAAGTGCTCTGTCTGGGGAAAACCAACATATCTCTTCACCCAAAGAATATCAGCCCCACTGTGAAAAATGTTGGCACTATGCCCCAGTTCCACTTGTCCCTGATGGCCGCACACTGCACGACTCCACTCCCTTTCAAATGTTTCAGGAGCAGTTTTTGTTAGGGCCAGCCCGGGTTCCAGCAGCTCTGCTGAGGAGTAAGTCCAATACGAGCTGACTGAGGAGTTTTGAGTGAAAGGCCTTCTTTTCAGTGGTTGGCCGTGGGGCAAGGAGTGAGAAGGTTTTCTCCTAGGTAGGACTTCCAGAAAAACTGAAGAGCAACGGTATTAATATCAAGGATCACTATGAAGCGAGTGGGTCGAACCGAGATAGAATTTTATTATTTTTAAACCTTGAACCGCGCTTGAAGGGTAAAAAAAGAAGAAGGACACTTCAGCTTTCTATACCCAGGCGAGCTGTATTAGATCCGTGGATTTATCGAGGCTCTCATTTTATACTAAATGCAGTTAAGTGTTGTCTCTGAAGTGTCCATCCATCCACATCACTGTCTGCCTCTCCCTGCTGTCGGCCCGTCTTTCTGCATAAAGCACCGGTGGGGAGCAGAGAGGTGCTTTCTCAGTGGCCGTTGAAAGGAGCTCAAGCCCAGGAGGCGTTTCCCTCTAGGCGGGTTGAATCACTAAAGTTGGCCAAAATAATCCGAGTGGGAAGGGTGTTGAGAAGAACCAGGCATTGGGAAAGTGATCCGAATCAAGGTAAAACCTGTCAGTCTGTCTGTGGTTTGAGATCACCTTCCAGCAGGACGAAGACCCGAAGAATACTGTTAAAGCAGCAGTTTCCCGACTGTGGTCCACAAATACCTCAGTTCTACATGTTGTAGGTGCCTCCTTGCTGCCACATACCTGACTTATGGATGGTTAAGAGGCTTCTGTAGCACCTCATGGCTGCATGCAATCATTTGAATCAGGTGTGCTGAAACATAGACACATCTAAAACATGTAGGACTGGCGTACTTGAGGACCAGGGTTGGGAACCACTGTGCTAAAGCAACCCTCAAGTAGTTTAAAGAGAAGCATTTAACAGTTATGAACATGGAAGATTTTAGTTATTTTATCCAATTTATTGAGTGTTTCACAATGAAAAAATAATACAGGCGTGTTTGTAAATGAAAGGGGGTCTCAAAACCACCTCCCAGTAAAGTCCCATAACCAATCGCAGGTGACATAAACTCTGCCCACAAACATTGATCAGACCAATCGTGTCTTAAGCAAACTCCGCCCGCATCTAACAAAGTACCCTAGGGACTGCATAGACCCCTGCACTTGAACTTTCAAGTAATCCATTTTAACTGCAGGCTTTGCTGTGGGGCAGGGGTAATTTTGTATGTTTTTTTTTTAAATGAATTTCACGTTGGCCATTTTATTTTTTTAAAGGATTTTATTTTTTGACTATAAATAAAAACTAGCAGAGCTAACACAGTGCACGTCTTAAACATGGTGGATTTGCTCAACTTTCTACTTCACTCTCACATATGCTCATGTAAACGTCAATATGATGCTGCTTAGTCACTCGCTTTCACAGGCTACAGTTGCTCCCCTTTTTTCAAAATGGTGATTCTGATCTGAATACCGACATCGATGTACTGTATTCATAGTAAATATGGAAAACTTCACGGACTGAACAGAAACGAGGTTATGATATAAATATGGTCATGTCTCAAGTAACCAGCAAAACGAATAAACACAAATAATCATGGCTGAGATTAAGCATTCTTGTCCCAGGCCTCTAGATCAGAATAAACCTTGTACTGAGGTAATTTGTTGTACTGTAAACAGATCTTGCACATTGATTCCCTCCAGTCTCCATGAACCTTCACTTTCCAGTGTTTTTTCCAGTTAAAATATTCCTCGTATTGCTTCCTGTCCTCTGCAAGTCTTTGAAGGTACTCTCCCAGCTTTTGAACTGATGCAAATTCATCGACATGGATAAAAGAATGATTTGGAGCCACAGCGTTGTAGTCACTTATCGAGGGCCCCAGTACAACAGGCACAGCACCTCCTTGGTAAGCATTCTTCCACAGCTTCTCTGTAATATAATCCTTTGCCACTGAGTTCTCAAACGCCAAATAAAAGTAGCAACGAGAGATTGTTGGTAAGAGATCGTCAGAGGAGAGCGGCTTTTGACTCCAACGCCCATAAACATCCACAGGAACTATGGCTTTCAGCTCGTTGTACACTTGGGTCCGTTTGTGGTGGTTCATATAGTTGCTGACCACCCAACAGACCAGAGAGGTCTTATTCATGTGGCTGTCCTCCAGGTTACCTTCGGGCTCCGCAGGTAGAAGCTGCCCATAAGGTGTGGTCACATCAGCATCCCTCCTGTAGGATATGGTCATGTTGAAGATGTTTGCAAACTTCTGCAAGTTTCCGTTATGAGCAGGAGACTCCAGGGACATCCAGGCCCACCTCTGGCCATGTGGTCGTTGGAGGTCGGTGGGCAGTTTCTGACTTCCCTGTATCAGTTCTCTGTTGTGGAACACCACCACATCAGCTGAGGGGAACGAGGAATGCTGGTCCACCAGTCTACAGCTTGGTATTTTGTAGAGGTCCCAGCACACATCCCCTGTTAGGGAGAGCGTACCCCCGAAAGGCCAGTACCAGATTAGGATGGTCACGTTAGTGCTGCTTGAATAATTGAAAGAAGGGAATTCTGCTCCTCGCGTCCAACCATAGTAGAAGAGAAGAAGCAAAACAAACAGGGTGCAGAAGAGGATTTGGTTCTTTATGGATTTGACGTCCATCTTTTTAGCGCCGTCACTTTCCTTTTATGAAAAATAATCCCAGATTTTAGATCTGAAAGGGTACCATGAGAAACCATGAGAAACTCTCCATACATCTCAGACGTTTTTCAAATTTTTTCACTTTACAACCACAAACTGCAATGTTTTTTTTTTTTTTTCATGGATCTCTGATATGTAACAAGCACAAAACTGTGAAGTACATGAAATAGCAGAAATGGTTTTTAAAACTCCTGAAAAACAAAGCTTATGAATATTTTTCGCGTGGCGATGTATGTAGGGGAGACCGGGGCCAGTTGTCACACGGGTAAGTTGTCACATTGCAATTATCTTCTCCATCAGAGGGTGCTACCAAAAAGTGGAATACTAGTTTTCTTCCTTTGCATGGTCAGGTTTCACGGACTGAGTGAGAAGAGGACAAGACATTGTAAATTGAAATGAGCACCAATTGACCATTTTCCACTACCCAAAGTAAAAAATATGCACTCTATATTTTTTTAAATAACCTTCATTCAGAATAAAAATTCTAGCAGTTATACATATGGACTTGTTAAAGTAGATATTAGGGCATCCAGTCATAGCTCAGTCATTGTTCTGATTTAGCCTAACATTAAGATAGAGCTAGCATTAGCAAACATGGTCATTTGGGGCAACTTGTCACAGTCCTTTTGGGGTAAGTTGTCACATGTAATAACTTACCCCAAAATGATAATTTTCAAAAATAATTTAAATCAATACATCCTAATAAAAATGTTACATTATTTTTACAGAAAAAAGAGCGATTTAAAAGAGAGGACAAAGTGAGAGAGAAGATGGTCAGGAGTTATAAAAGAAAAACAGAGCATGGCCGTGCAGCACCTGACGTGATGTTGAGGGCAGTCAGGCAGGTGACCCTATAGGTCACAAGTCGAACAGGAGTATAGCGATGGACATTAATGTCAATTACCGTACTTTGGCGTGATACTGTAAAACCTTTACACCAGCGGAAATTCAGGGTCAGACAGCTATCAATCAATGTTTCATAATATTTCCTTTTTATTTAATGTTATTTCATATGATGCATAAGCTATGCTATACATAAGCTATGCCAAAACTGCAACTCAGATGAGGAGTCTGACTCGTGAGATTTTCTTCTGTTCTTTTGTTTGTATTCAAAGTTGAAGTGTCAGTTTTGTAATGCACGTTGCATATTATTTCATGTTATTTCATAACTAGTAAAGATGAGTTATTGTCATTTATTCACTTAACATTAAAAAATAACAACAAAATTCATTTTGCCCTTACTTTATTGGTTGCAAAACCCCGTGTGACATCTTACCCCATATAATGTGACCCCTTGGAGGGGCAACTTGTCACATGGTGACAAGCTCCATTAGATCGCTTATAACTCTGCACAGGAATAAGATATGAAATATACCCGAATACTAAATATATACCTGAGACTTTGGTCTTTCATCTGGTACATATGTTTTTTATATATGGTGTTTTGATTCCAATATTTATGTATGAGTATAAAAAGTGTGACAACTAGCCCCGGTCTCTTCTACTTTAAAAGAACATATTACAATAATGCATAATTTCTAACCCTGAAAAATGTATTTCAGTCACCAGTATGCTCAGTTAAATAAAATACATTTAAAAGTTTTACCAGTTATTCAGATACCCTCTAAGCACCAGGAAAAGAATAGATAATAATTTGACGTAATAAATATTCAAAAGACACCCAGAAGCAGAAATATCAGTAAAATCTATATGTAAAGAGGGATTTCATAAATAACTCCTACCGGTGTCGACTTGTTTGTCCTTTTAACTTCAGATGGTAAGTAGAAACCGAGGTGGAAATCGTCTCTCTCTACAACCTTGGGCACACTAAAACTCTTTGGTGACTGACTCACAAGGAGGAAATGGCTGGTTTGAAAGTAGAAAAAAAGGGCTGGCTCAATTGTTTAAATGCACTTGATACTGTTATGTTTTTACATGTAGTTAATAGAGGTTTGCAAAGATGTTCCTATAGTTATATCAATTTTGAACTTGAGGTGATGACACTTTTTTGTATGAGCACACACTGGCTGGTTTCTAATTACCTCATAGAAGAAACTAAGCTAACCAAGAAGGCTGCTGAAGTGTTTGAGAGAGTGCACTTGTGTATGTAAAGTATGCTTGTAAAGCACAGCTTGTTAGCCTTTTGTTTGCAATTTAGAGACTTTTTGCATATGTTGCAAAAAGTATGCTTTTTACAACATATGCAAAAAGCCTACTACTTAGATTATATGTGGTATTTGAAGTTTAAATACAAGATGCAATGACTTGTGTTTGTCACCCAACAGTTTATTCTAAGTTCAGACCAATAAGGAGAGGTAGTTTATGTAAATCGCTATAAAATGTTATTATCCTCCTGCATGTCCATTTGTCCTACAGTGACACCTTGTGGTCTGTTATGCTTTTCTGTGTGTGTGTGTGTGTGTGTGTGTGTGTGTGTGTGTGTGTGATGCTGCACTTCCTGTTTCTTCTCCAAACACAAGGTGACAGCGTCAGATCCTAAAGGAATCAGGAGGATATCTTTAAACCAGTGCCGTTGTTCATTTACTCAAATAAAAACCTACTTGTTTAGTGTTGCTTTTGAATGTTAATTTTCTACTTAAACTGTTGTAGTTAAGAAACATCATCAGATTCAGTTTGCCCTCCAACTTATCTTGGACCTGCTGCTACTATTCCACTGCAACAGTGAATACTTATGAAAAGTGAAGTTTTTGGTTATTTTGTCCTATTTGTTGTTTGCTTCTCAATGAAAAAAAAATACATCTTTGTTGTTGGCATGTTCTGAAAATGAAATAGAGCAAACTTTCAAACAATTTTCATTTGAATTTTAGGTGATGAGTCAACAAAACATGAAATATGTTAGAGGTGAGTTAAATACTTTTCCAAGACACTGTATGTTTGTTTTTACTGCTTAATATATTTATTGAACTTTTACAAAACAAAAGAAAACCCACTCACCCCAAAACAACAAACGTGGATTAACCCCGTCACTTTATTTATTAATTTATTTGTGTGTCCGTTCTGGCAACATAGCATTAAGAATTGATGTCTTAATGACAAAAAGAGCCCAATATTTTACAAGTGGAGCCTTACTGCTTTCACTATAGTGCTCCACTTGATTTATATATGCAAGAAGCTTTGTTAGATTTTATGCTGGGACTATTTCATTTTCAATGGACACAGAAACAGGAAGGTAGAAGAGGAAAAAAGGAGAGAAACAGATGAGACAAAATGCTAAAAGGGAAAAGGGTGAAAGAGAAAGAAGAGAGGAAAGGGAGAGAGCAATATAACATCCTCTGAGTCTGCTTCTACTCCTGCAAAGATAGATATAAAAAAGAACCCCAAAACCAAATGATAAAGTATTATAGGTACAAACAACCAATGCCTTGATACCATCACTGAAGAATATACAGTATTATTTAATACAAAATGTATAAAGTGACAGCTAAAGATAATACTAGGGATGTTCTGTATAGAAGTGAATCTGTAAAGGCCTGTAGGTGTTTGTGAGTGTGCACTTGTGTATGTAAGTTTATCCATAAGAAAAATGCTCAATAGTGGTTGTGAGGAGCCAAAGACCCGCCCCTCAGAGCACTGAGGCAGAAGCCAGGGGAACCAGAACCCCAGATGCCCGAAGGGACCCCCCGAGCAAAGGTGCCCAAAAGGGACCAACACAGGGAAAGCTGGCTGCATTCCCAGGGAAGAGCAGAGAGGAGCCCCGGGAAACCCCCGCCCCCATCAGGCACAACGCCAAAACCCCCACGAGCCACAAGAACGAGTCCGTGGGCTCTGCCGGCAGCCAACTACGGCAGAGCAGATCCAGCCATGGGCCCAGAGACCCGAGGCCCAAGGATGCTCTGCCCTGGCAGGGCCCCCGACAGAGCCAAAGCACCCAGCCCCGGACATCAAGGGCCACCAATGCGCCAGCAGGTCAAGGCGCCAGCCAACGGAGGAGAGCAGGTCGGGCGGAGGGGGGAATATGGGCTCCACACTTAGTGGAGACCTGAGATGACCACCACAACCCGACCTATATGGTCCATTCTCCAGTCCTAACCCCCAACCACGATCCCTGCCCAAACGACCCATGAGCCCAACCAAATGGAAATGGGGCCAACGTGATCTGAATGGGCCAACCAACCAGAGCCCACCCCACAAACCCTGAGGTTCTACCTCCCCAACACAATGTCCCCCATATCTAGGCCCTACCATCATATTTCAGGGGAGGTCAAAAGTGTCAGACCCAGCCACAGCCGACCTCCGGGACCCAATGCCCATCCCCAGCCCAGACTCTGACCAGGTTGCCCGCTACTCCGGATGGCAATCAAAGAACAGGGGTGTGAGAAAGACCCTGAGCCTGCCTCTGCTTAACCAAATGTCATGCTGTTGGATGTTGTTCTCAAGTAAGCTTAAAACTGGGAGGGCCAAAGAGGGGGTGCCCGGCGCAGTCCAACCCCCCTCCGGAAGGTAGCAGGTGCTAGCGACCCCATGCACCCTACCCAGAACCCTCAATGTCTAAATGCGAATGGGGGCAGAGGACCCCCCACCCCCCCACCAAGGAAAGAAACATTTAATTAAGCCCACCCCAACCCTAACATTTAAACAACTCCCACACCACATAAGTCGATAGACACCCATGCTGGGCCAAGGACCCCAAAGTCTCACCCGAGTGGGGGCCACAGACCCTGGCACCAAACCCACTACAGGCACCCCCAGACCCCCAAGACCCAGGCACCCCCCAAATCAGCCACCATGCCCCACAGGACTCATCTAACAGTCCCCCCCCCCCCCCCCACTGCCACTAAGTGATGGAGCTGATCACAAGAGCCCAGAGAGACTGATCTGATCTCGGGGCAGATGCTGGCTCAAGACTAATGTGATCCAACAAAAGATCTCCATACTGATTGATACTGAGAATGTTTTTACTTTTCCAATTCACGAGGATAGTTTTCTAACCCTGTCACTTTAAAGGCACACATTGAAAATGTAAACAAGCAAAAAAGAAACATGGAAAAGTTATACTCAACTATACTTACAGAATCATTTATTAAATTAAATGAAATAAATATGTCAGTAAACGACCTACTCCAAAACTAATGTCAAAGAAAATAAAAAATGGTTTCCAAACTTTATAAAATTTCTTCTTAGCACCCTTCATCACATACCTAATTTTGTTTTTGCAATTTAATTTGGACGAAACATCTTTTATCCAATGTAATACCGTGGGTGGGGCAGCTTCCTTCCATCTCAAAAGATGAGACAACGAGCCAGCAGAGTTAAAACACTAACTGTGCAACCTTCACACCTTTGTTTGAAGGTGTGAAGGTTGGCCTGAAATCTAGGAATAGTGATGGACTCAGACCTGAACCTCCAAAAGCATCTAAAGACAGTTACAAGGCCGGCTTTCTATCACCTGAAGAACATTTCTAGGATTAAAGGACTGATGTCTCAGCAGGATCTGGAAAAACTAATCCATGCGTTTATTTTTAGTCGAATAGATTACTGCAACGGTGTTTTTACAGGTTTGCCTAAAAAGTGGATCAGACAGCTGCAGCTGATCCAGAATGCTGCTGCCCGCGTCCTCACCAACACTAAGAAAGTAGAACACATAACCCCAATTCTAAAGTCACTACACTGGCTCCCTGTATCTCAGAGAATAGACTTTAAAATACTTCTGTTAGTCTATAAATCCCTAAATGGCTTAGCACCTACATACATTACAGACTTGTTATCAGTGTATCAACCATCCAGACCACTAAGGTCTTCTGGCTCCAGCCTACTCTGCATACCTAGAACCAGAACTAAACAAGGAGAAGCAGCATTTAGTTCCTATGCTCCACTTATCTGGAACAAACTTCCAGAAAATTGTAAAGGTGCGGAAGCCTGAGTTCCTTTAAATCAAGATTAAAAACACATTTGTTTAGGATTGCCTTCAACTGTTCTAGTTAACTGAATCACCACTTTTTTGTTCTAATTTCTATCTACATTTTATTCCCACTTGCTTTTATTCTGTTTTAATTTGCTATATTTTAATCATGTAAAGCACTTTGCATTGTCCCTGTACTGTATTGTGCTATATAAATAAATTTGCCTTGCCTTGCCTTGCCTTGCCTTTGTTTCTAGCTGGATCAAAAGATATAAGCTCATCAATAATGTTGCAGGGAGGCCTAACAGGAGACCCCGGAGTGGATGACCAAAAAAAGTGTCTCGCTTGTAAATATCAAAAGAAATGGGAAACTGGTAAAACATACTTCTCAGACAGCATAGCAAAAAAGGCAAATGTGCCTTCAATAAAAAAGTCTTTGAACTGTTTTAGACCTCTGCTTACCATACACGTAAAGTAGCATCCTGCAAAGGAGGGAAACTATTATAGGACTGAATTGGACAAGGAAAGCTCACGTTGCAGCCAAAAGTATTTCCTGAATTGTGAATAAAATTCAGAGACTTGTAAACTTTCCGATGAGTGCTTGTAAAATTAAAAGAAAGAGATAATGATGCTCCAATCAAAGCAGACGGTGACCCTGAAATGCAAATGGTACAAAAATAGGGAGACATTGAAATAAGTAAAGACATTTAAGGAGCACTGACATTTTAATTCCATTAACTCCTCCAATCAAAGAAAGAGGAAGAACCAACCACTTTGTTAAGTCATGCTGAACCTGAATCGATAATTTACTGAAATTGTTCTTTAAGAGGTCCTTGTAATTCTTTGTTACACTAGCCCCTTTTCCAGTGCAAGCGCCAAGATTTAAAGCCCCAGGCTCTGGTTTCCCAGGGAGACCTGGCTTTTATGTTTAAAAGCATAAAAGCCTGGGGCTTTTATGTTTGATGCTTTTCCATCAGCTTATGGCTGTTTTATGTAAAACTTAGATTGCCATGTGTTATAAGAATTATTATTCTGAAGTCACAATGGCCTCACACCACTTGGACAGAGGAGGCCTGGAGACAAGATGTCTGTATATAAGATCCACTGTTGCTGAGTGCAAGGCTGATTGCTGCGTAGATACTGTGCAGCATGGTGATTGTCTAGGATAGACTGTCTTTGTTATGTCTCAAGCCAAGGCCACTCTGCAGTAATAGGGGGAGCCGAAAAATGAGACAGGCAGAGACAGGGCAGACGCAGACTGCAGCGGGACCGTGGGGTGCGATTACTTTCCATCTATGTGATCTCTGCTCTGTTTCTCAATAAAAGTGCTGGAACTTTATCGCCACCGTCTCCTCATTTAGTAAAGATGGGAACTCAGTTATTTTGTTTAGAATTTCATCCACACCATGGCAAATTCAAAACTTGCAAGACCGAAGGTGATTCAGAGAGCAACACTGAAATGCTGATTCATCCAAATGGCATACCAGACTCTCTGGATGAACTTCTCAGCAAGGTGAGAGATACCTTTGGTTTGAAGCTCAGCATCACACTGCAATACATGGACAAAGATTTTGGTAATGATGCCTTCATCTCAGCTTAACTTCAGACCTTGGGGATTCAGGAACAATCAAGGTGATCGAACAGGACCCCACTCAACCTTTAGTTGAGGTCAATGATAGTGTCGCTCTGACAACAGCAGTTATTTGGCCTCAAAGGACACTGTAGGCCTCCCCTTTGTTCATCGCGAACAAAACAATGGCCAGCCGACTTTCTCACTCCCTTATTATTTGATATGACACTGAGTGTCAGCTACAAAAGGGGAATTCTGTGAATAAAGCAGACAACGAAAATCTGACAGTCATCTCCCGAATGAGGATTGACATCCTACATATATGGCTTTAACAAGGTTTTGCATTCTTTGTGGTTAAGAAAATGTCGCATAGTAATATGTCATATAAATATTCACATCAAGTTTCATCATGAGGTTTAAGCTATTTCATGTGACGACATAAGCATGTTACTGACTTCACCGTACCCCGTCTACGGTGAAACACCCTCGGTGGACCCAGCTCTTTTTACCCAGTCAGGCAACCCCCACTTACTTATTACCTTGAATGTAGGACGCATAAAACAGACAAGTATACTTTTAGTTATATTTTATCTACGTAAAGACAGAGAAACAGTTGCAGACACATCAGCGCTGATGGGCTCTTGATCGGCAAGAAGCCCCGTTTGCTCATCACACAAACATTATATAGGGATCTAGGTACACACCCATGCAAGGGCTGTACACATCCAAACTGTGACATCAGTAGAGATACTGTGTCACCTCTGGGGTGGAATCTGATAGATATGTGCCAATCTTTTGGGTCAGTGCTATCTAAGTGTGCCATGCAGTTCTGGGATAAACAGCTTGTTCCACTTGACCTCGTTGATATCCTTACAGACCCCCTGATGATGTGCCAAAATGGCACATCACCAAAGATGATCAACCAGTGGAACGACAGCTCTCAGGCTGTCCCTCTCCCAGAACAGCTTGTGATTCTGTCCACTCCAAGCAATCCAAGCACGTCAGCTTCTGGCTTCCAGAGTCCATCCATCCGTGATCTCCATGGCAGTCGATAGTGCGGCTCAGACTCTGGGGTCACACGATCTCTGCTGGTGTGCCCGAAAGGCACATCATAAAAAAAACAGCCCAGTTGTCCGTTAGCCCCCCTGACGATGTGCCCCAAATGCACATCACAACGAAAACAGTTCCAAGAATGGGGCCGGACAAACTTCAATGAAACATCTTAGCATCAATCAGCATGAATACTTCATAATTCAGCCTTTTTTAGTCAAGACCACAGTTCAAGCATTTTATCTACAATTTAGGGTTCAACTATTTGAGCTAGGCCTGTTTTAGGTTCCTATGCGCACATTATTTTAAGTTTACTTTAGACTAGGTAAGCTAAGACTGTTCATTAACCAAGGCCACATTAGTCTATTCTACCTCCACCTCAAGAAACCTCCTACTTGGTCCTCCACTCCCCATTCCCATGGACAAACATCCATCACTTTCAAACCTCACAAATCCAAGAGTACCAGTAGGGGGCGGCACAGGGCGGGCTGTGTCTTCAGCAGAAAAAACCCATCTCTCTAAGAAATGGTAAAAAACTGATGGAGCCCAGTGTAGGGGAATTCCACTCTGGGCCAATCTGAGCGAGTAGACCCCCTGTATTGAATCTAAAAATTAGCCTTACAGAGTAATTATGGATCTGTGGTACCCATCAGATCCTGGCTCTCTATATAACAAAGCAAAAAGATTGCAATAACTGTAGGTCTTGGTGTGTGTGTCTGTAACAGAGAGTTTTCGTTTTCACCATAACAATCAACTTAATGCAACATCACAGTATAAACATCATAACAGATAAAATCAAACATGGAAGTCAGTGGAAAAAAGAAAAGAGAAAAAATCAGTTTCTTTAGTCTGTACGTCAATAACGCAAGTAAAAAAACGTCAAGCCAGTCTGAGCATGTGGCAGGCATGAATCTATTCGCGCATAAGTGATCAGCTCAGGGTTCTCAGGCAATTGCTCCTGAAAAGCAGGACATTACTGATAACTTTATTAGTAATATGTCCTGATTCCACAATATATTCATAAATACTCGCAACCCTACTATGGAAAAAAGCAATATCCCTTGTAAAGTTTCGAATGAAATGTCTAGTATGCTTGATGGATAATCATTTGTGCAAAACTGTTCATGAATTTGTGATGTTTTCACAATAAATTTTTAAATGTTTCTTTAATGCAGTGGAGATTAATTTTTTTTAGGCAACTTGAATTTCTGATTACCATGAAAGTCTTTTATGTCTATTAGAACAAACAATTTAACACACTAAAACAAACATATATGATTATTTAAATTCAAGCTGTTTTTAAAATAAAGTGAGTGATAATGAATATTTGGATAATTAAGGTTTTTTTTATTTGGAAAAATGTAAAACCTTGAGTTGACTTTCTAGAAAATGAAGTTAAATTGAATTCTTTATTTGACTGAAATTATTTAAGTTGAACAAACTTAAGAAATAAATTTGGATGAACTCACTTCAATTACTTGTTACAAATTGAAGCAATTAATTTAAGTTGGAGTTAGGACGGTGAACAATTATAAACAGTAAAATTTTCTTTTATTTTGTCCTTTGTGTTGTTTTCTTCTCTAGGAAAAGGTGATGCAATTTCAGTTGTAGGCATGTTCTTTAAATAAAATGGTAAAAAGTCTCACACAATCTATTTTAATTCCAGGTTTTGAGGCAGCAAATTGTAAAATGCCAAGGGGGGTAAATACTTTTGCAAGGCAAACATGTTTTCTTTTTTAAATTCTTATTGGTCATATTAAGTGCATTCATGAAGGATTTAATTTTCTGATTTGTATAAAATGAAACTAGGATGGCAACGCTAACATTGTGTGCCCTTAAAACAGTATAAGCCACAACACAAGGCTGCTTTGTAGGGCGCTTTCCCTGGAAAAAGTTTTAATAATGATGATTCTGATTTGAATATTGATTTAAATGTGTTGTATTCACAGCAATCATGGAAAACTACAAAGACTGAACTGAAAACGAGGTTATGATACAAATGTGGTCAAGTGTCAAGCAACCAGCAAAACAATCATGACTGAGATTAAGCATTCTTGTCCCAGGCCTCTAGATCAGAATAAACCTTGTGCTGAGGTAAATTGTTGTACTGTAAACAGATCTTGCACATATATTCCCTCCAGTCTCCATGAACCTTCACTTTCCAGTGTTTTTTCCAGTTAAAATATTCCTCGTATTGCTTCCTGTCCTCTGCAAGTCTTTGAAGGTACTCTCCCAGCTTTTGAACTGATGCAAATTCATCGACATGGATAAAAGAATGATTTGGAGCCACAACGTTGTAGTCACTTATCGGGGGTCCGAGTACAATGGGTACAGCACCTCCTTTGTAAGCATTATACCACAGCTTCTCTGTAATATAATCCTTTGCCACTGAGTTCTCAAAGGCCAAATAAAAGTAGCAGCGAGAAATTGTTGGTAAGAGATCATCAGAGGAGAGCGGCTTTTGACTCCAACGCCCGTAAACATCCACAGGAACTATGGCTTTCAGCTCGTTGTACACTTGGGTCCGTTTGTGGTGGTTCATATAGTTGCTGACCACCCAACAGACCAGAGAGGTCTTATTCATGTGGCTGTCCTCCAGGTTACCTTCGGGCTCCGCAGGTAGAAGCTGCCCATAAGGTGTGGTCACATCAGCATCCCTCCGGTAGGATATAGTCATGTTGAAGATGTTTGCAAACTTCTGCAAGTTTCCGTTATGAGCAGGAGACTCCAGGGACATCCAGGCCCACCTCTGGCCCTGTGGTCGTGGGAGGTCGGTGGGCAGTTTCTGACTTCCCTCTATCAGTTCTCTGTTGTGGAACACCACCACATCAGCTGAGGGGAACGAGGAATGCTGGTCCACCAGTCTACAGCTTGGTATTTTGTAGAGGTCCCAGCACACATCCCCCGTTAGGGAGAGTGTATCCCCGAAAGGCCAGTACCAGATTAGGATTGTCACGTTCCAAGTGCTGTTTGAATAATAGAAAATGGGGAATTCTGCTCTTTTCATCCAACCACAGTAGAAGAGAAGAAGCAAAACAAACAGGGTGCAGTAGAGGATTTGGTTCTTTATGGATCTGACGTCCATCTTTTTAGCGCCGTCACTCTCCTGTTATGAAAAAGAATCCCAGATTTTAGATCTAAAAGGGTACGATGAGAAACCATGAGAAACTCTCCATACATCTCAGATGTGTTCACATTTTTTGCAACCCCAAACTTTAATGTTTGTTCTAGTTTATTTCAAAAATGTTTTGCAGATTCAATGTGATATATAAGAAATGGATAAGAAATGTGGGAGTAACAATAGCCAAAACATAGAGTTATGCACTGCAAATGTTATGAAAAAACACAGCCAATCTAATCTAAAGTAAATTCTAAAGCAACAGAGTATGAATTTATAAGAAAGGCTTAAATAAAAGTAAAAACATACAACCAAAGTATTGCATGAATGTTAAATACAAGAAAAAGGAATGTTTTTTTTAAAACTGCTCAAAACCTAAATTGTAAAAAATATGTGGTAAGAGTTTCTATTCAGTCTGTCTGGAAAAAATGCTTTTTCATTGCTTTCACATCCTTTTACCCTGATACTTCTCAAAATACCCAGCATATCTCACTTTTATCTGAAATCCCGATTAGGAAATAAAGTCTTTATGGCCGTTTCTTCTCTAATTTCTAAGAAACCTCTGATGTCTTTACAGTACACATTGTATAAATGCAGTTACACTAAGATTAATCGAGAAACTATTTACAAACTAGGTAACTGATTTTATTTAGAATTGTCTGAGGAAATGGGGCCAAATTATACATGCAAGTCACAATTTTAAGATATAACTATAGTTTGGGGAAAATCCTTCGAAATAACAAAAATAGTGTGTGTTGGTCTAACAGAAAATTTGAAGAAAATTTAATTTTTGTCAATACATGACTAAATGGGAGACAGTTCATGTTCAAGCGGCATGAATGTTTTTTTGCATTGCAGTGTGTATACTTTAAAAGAACATATTACAATTATGCTTCATTTGCTAAACCTGCAAAATGTATTTCAGTCACCAATCTGTCCAGTTAAATATAATACATTTAAAGGTTTTACTAGTTATTCAGATCCCTTCTAAAAAAACAGGAAAAGAATACATAAGAGTTTAAGGTGATATATGTTCAAAAGACACCAAAAGTAAAAACAAATATCAGTAAAATCAACGTGTAACGGAGGATTTCAAAAATAACTCCTACCGGTGTCGACTTGTAAATCTTTTTAACTCCAGATGGTAAGTAGAAACCGAGGTGGAAATCGTGACTCTCTACAACTTTGGCCACACTAAAATTTATTGGTGACGCACTCACAAGGAGGAAATGGCAGGTTTGAAAGTAACAAAACGGGCTGGCTCAATCTGTTAAATGGAGTCGATACGTTATATTGATGTGGCATTCTTTTCTGACAAGAAGCAGCATGTAAAGCTGAGAAAACATGACTCTGACTCACAGTTTATCAGCACTGGTTCCCCCCAGGGCTGTGTTCTTTCTCCTCTGCTCTTCTCCCTGTACACCAACAGCTGCACCTCCAGTCACCAGTCTGTCAAGCTCCTGAAGTTCGCGGACGACACCGCTATCATCGGACTCATTTCTGATGGTGACGAGTCCGTCTACAGGTGGGAGGCTGACCATCTGGTGATCTGGTGCTGGGAGAACAACCTGGAGCTCAATGCTGTAAACACAGTGGAGATGGTTGTGGACTTCAGGAAGAACTCAGCCCCAGCTACCCCCATCACCCTCTGTGACTCCACCATTGACACTGTGAAGTCTTTCCACTTCCTGGGAACTATCATCTCCCAGGACCTAAAGTGGGAGCTGAACATCAACTCCCTCACCAAGAAAGCCCAGCAGAGGATGTACTTCCTGCGGCAGCTGAAGAAATTCAACCTGCCAAGGACAATGATGGTGCAGTTCTACTCCTCCATCATTGAGTCCATCCTCACCTCCTCCATCACCATCTGGTACGCTGGTGCCACCGTTAAGGACAAGGGCAGACTGCAGCGTGTCATCCGGTCTGCAGAGAAGGTGATTGGCTGCAATCTTTCATCTCTCCAGGACCTGTACGCTTCCAGGACTCTGAGGCGTACAGGGAAGATTGTGGCTGATCCCTCGCACCCCAGTCACAGACTATTTCAGACACTTCCCTCTGGCAGGAGGCTGCGGTCCATCAGGACCAAAACCTCACGCCACAAGAACAGTTTTTTCCCCATCTGCTACCGGTCTTATGAACAAGACCAAGAGCCGCCCGTGAAACTGGACACTGTCTCTCTCCCCGGTTCAGGACTTACAAGCTTCTGCGTTACATTAACGCACAGTTTACTGAGTGTATATAGCCTTTGTATATATATATATATATATATATATATATATATATATATATATATATATATATATATATATATATATATATATATATATATATATATATATATATATATATAAATTTTAGCTTATTGTATTTTTTTTTTTTCTGCACCATCAACACTTAATCAAATTCCTGCCAAGTGCAAACCTACTTGGCGATTAAACTTGATTCTGATTGTGATTCTATATGTTGATATGTTATGTGTTTACATTTAGTTAATAGCAATTTGCAAAGAAGTTCCTGTATATATATATATATATATATATATATATATATATATATAATTACATATATATTAAATATATACTTTGATGGCACTTCTTAATATGAGCACAGATTAGATCAGATCAGAAATATCAATAAAAAAATGTAAGCTACCCAAAATTCCTGCTGATGTAGGAGTGTTTCAAAACATGCCTTTAAATAACAGCCTGTTATCTTTTATTACACAATCCAGAGACAGCTGGGAACTTAATACAACATATGAAAAATGAGAATACCGGTGCTGTGCTTGGGAGAGATTGTTTGCTCTAATTTCTTTGAGGTAATTAGCATCCTGTGAACAACAGGCAACACCCCCTCAAATCAAATCTGCCAAAAGGCAAAAGCTTTGTAAACAACCAATCACCATTTGATATGAAATTACTGGTGTCAGGTTTCCGTCTCACATGGGATGACCAGTTTCAGCGATAGAAATTTGGCCCAAACTTTTCAGTGGAGTCCTCAGTCACACATGCCCCCATTTTCTTTCATTCCACCCCTTCTTACACTAAGCGCTAAGCTCTGAAGGGCAAACCATAGCATCTGTTGTCACTCGCCTACACATTTAGCATCAGTTTTGTAGAATCCTCGTGCAAAATTAACGCTTAACATTATTGTTCTGCTGAAAACACTACATGGCTTCTGGCTCAACGTTCCGTTAAAAAAGGCCGGGGGGTGGTGGTGGGGTTTTGGCTTGGCAACCTGCTGAAAAACAGAGAGAAAGAGGTGGGAGAGAAACAAATACAAACACTGACAGAGAATTTAAAGGCATTTTTAGTGTTTTTCAGATTAGACCATTTCACAACATTTGTTTCATTTAAAGTCTTAATTATCTTGATGTTAAAGCCCGAAGAACAAAAGAAAAAGCATGACCACAGACATATTTCTGGACAATGTCAAGTAACTCTCACAATAAAGTGTTGAAAATAAAAACAAACACAAAACAAACAAAATTCACTTTTATATAATTATTTCATCCTGGCCAAAAGTTTATTCTGTGTAGGAAGTCACTTTTAGTCAAGGACTTTTTTTGCAAGCATACTTCAGCAGTTAAGGAATCATTTAGCTAAGTGATTAACCTTACAAGCATTCTACATTATACAGAAAGCTAAAATAATGCTCTATTAAATAAAGCAGCATATAAAAAAAATACAATGGCTATACGACTTTATTAGCATAATAATAATAGGCTGCTTGTTAACATGAACTACCCAAAGTAGGTTTCAGCTTTGAAAACAAAGAGCTACCTGAAAGTCTGGTGAGGAAAACTGATATTGGCAATGGTAAATTATTAGGGTAATGATTCCACTTTTGTCAGAAAAACAGTAGAATAATGTATACTTGTCATGGATGAAGAGCTTATGTTTAGAGGCTCGCAATGCAGGATGAGTCTCAGAGGCCAGCTTCAACCTGGCAGTCCTCTGGATGATGAGGAGGAACCCGGAGCATGAATCTGCAGGCTGGAACTGGAACCGGTAGTTTGGAAACTGAGACCAGGATCTTGACTGGAACCCAGATCCTGCTGACTGGAACCTGGAATGTGGCTCTGGGGACTGGAAAAAGGATCTTTGCTCTGGAGGTTGGACAACTGGAGCCTATGGAGGAGCTCTGCACAATGCAGGGTTTCCCAAAGAAATTGCGGTAATCCTGACAGTAGTTGTTGTTGGGGGTTGCGTAAGGTGTGTGATGAAATGTGGAGTGAGGGCGGGGACGCTGGAACCCATGGAGGAGCTGTAGAGGCTTGCAACCACAGTGGAGTCTTGGAACGCTCCCAGGAACAGCCGGGAACCCAAGAAGTGTCTTGGAATCACTAGGCATGTCCACCCAGACACCCTCGTCAAGAAATTCAGAAAAAGGGTCATGAGGTGGATCCACCTAGTAACATTCATCAATGAATTCAGGAACAGGGACGGAGTAGGTTCTGAGCACAACACCTCTTAAGAACACTGTAGTTACAGACGCTGGAAACCCTGCTGTGGACAACAGAGGCTCCATAGTCACGGATACAGAAGCCACCTGTCGACAATGGGACCCGCAGCTCTGGGACAAAACAGCAAGAGGCGGGCAGAAATCATCAGGCAGGGTTGCCGTGGCTTGATTCTGAGCCACAGAGACGTCTGGCTGTCCCTTGCCTGCAGGGGTTGTGGTGTCAGGGAGAATACTGATGGCTGAAGCAGAGGCGGCCAGCTAAAGAGTGCCAATCCAAATGTGCAGTTGATGTGCACAGTCAGTGGCAGCATGGAGATGCTGCCAGGGACACTACCATGTCACAATAATCTCTGACAGCCTGGGTAAACTTCTTATAGTCCTGATAATAAACATCCTCATAATGATCTGGTGGGTTCAACTGGCTGGCTCCTTCTGTCATGGTTTTGTAGAGTAAAAAAAAAAAAAAACCTTGTTGAGGTGAAAAGTATATTTAATGAGGAAAACTGAACTTACAGCAGTGAACACAGAGAGGGGAACAAACTAGAGCATAACAGGCGGGAATCAAACCGGAGGTAGCGAACAGGAAGAACCAGCGACAAGACCATAAAACTAGACAGTTTAAAGCAATAGTTGGCAATGTTGGAGAGCTAGCAATATTTGAAAGTAGCATCGCCTCTAAGCCCCTCCCCCTCCTGCCAATGCTCCGTTCAAAGCACCCCTCCTAAAATGAAACCCAGCCATTTAAGCACATTTTGGACATCAACCAGACTATCTAATCTCTTATTCACATGTTAGCAAACTTATTCTTCTCCTCTACTCTCTTCTTCTGCTAAGACAGTATTTCTGAGGACGGGTGTGCTGAATAGATCTCCGTCCACGGTGAAACGTGATTTGTGTTCAGAGGGTGGAGGAGGGACAGAGGGAGGCATGGGCAGGAAGAGATGTGAATGCATCTGATTGGTTCTTTTCATTTAGACCGAATGGCAGGGATTGGTCAGTGTTCATTTTTATTTTCTAAATAAGTGAATTTGTTAATGGGTGCGCTTCTTTTTTGGCTTGAGTATCTGCCCCCAAATGCATGTTCTGACCAGCACCAGATCCAATTTGGGCCAGAAAAGACTTGACACTTATGAGAAATATTCTTTGTGGTGCCATGTTCTTTAAATCACAAAGCGGAATGTGGATTTCTGTATTACAATACTTGCAATGAGTTTGAAGTCATCCTCTGGGACAGGGGAAATCCACAATTTTAGCTTTGCATATATTTTTTCTATTTTCCTCCTTAAGCATGATGTCATCTCTCAACATCACGTCAAAGCTTAACAAAGTAAAGGGTCCACCTCACTGTATATTATATACACAGTGACACTTGATTAACTAATGAACATCTTTGATTGAAGATGTCAAGTTTGATAGATTTTCTATTTATTTATAATAATTGAACTGTTGAATGAAAATAATATTTTGTTGAGATGTGTGTGTTTGTACTTTTCTCTCACAAAATGGCCACAGGGTTAGATAATGTTTTGTCAGAAAACCCTGCTTCGAACCTCTCCACAGCGTCATTCCTGACCTTTCTTGTTCTTCATTCTGTTGCTGTTTGTTCACTAATCTTCTCTAACAAAACTCTGAGGCCTTCACACATCATGTGTATTCATACTGAGATTAAATTTCACACAAATGGAGTTTACTTACAAATTGGGTCACTTCAGAGGGAAAATGGTTGCTCAAAAAACTTTGAGAACCCTTTGTCATGTTCCTTCCCCTTTAAATGCATTCACCAGGTCTGATTTATGTTGATTGGTCACAACGAAATTCTAATAAAACACATTTAAGATCCATACGGCTTAAACAAGATTCCTTTGTAGAGCTTGGAGATGGAAAGTGGCAGAGGATGAGGAGCTCTGTTATCTGTTTAGAGTTGGTCATCCTTGAAGTGACGGGAATTTTAGTAGAATTTTAAACCAGATAGGGGAAGAAAATTGATGAATAAACAAAAAAAAAAATTAGAACAAAATTATCAGTCATCAGTTTAAACTAATAACGTTTTTATAATGACTATTTAGCGTGTCAGACAGCTGCATGATTCCTAATTGCTTTTCATTGTATCTTCTTGACGTTTAACCACACGCCAATAACAGGAAAATGTTGGAGTTTAAAAATGGAAAGCATCTGCTAAACAGTTCATGTCTTGTGCAGTACGTTTGGCTCCCTAAGGTTTTCTTCTTTCTGAGGCAGGGAGTGTAGCACACCGACACGTTTATCACATTTAAAGCTGTTGAATTAAAAAAACATCGTCTCATAACATTGTGTGCATGTTATTCAGCCCTTATGCTACCTTACCCATGTCATGTAACATAAAATGAAAGGTGAGATATGTGACAAAAAGTATAAATAGGTCACTGAGCTACAATGTTGTGATTTTTTTTAAGTTACATCTCTTCACAGAATTTCTGTTGATTTTACATCAGGTTTGTTTAACCTCAAGATCATTTTCAATAAAGCAGTTAACGAATACAAACAAAACCCGTTTTGCTTTTTGTAAATGTATGAAATATGAATAACTATATCTGGAACCATCAATTCATATATTTATTTTGAATTTGAATGTGTAAGCCACAAATGTAAATTTTGACTGCTTTATTTATGTTAAACTGTGGAGATGCGAACCATTAAGTTCTGCATGGTTTTTTGAAGCAGGACAGATAAATATGACAACTTTGTACTCATAATTTGCATAGTGTGATGCACATGAGAAACTTTCTAAATGAGGTTGATAAATATAGCTGCTGTACCCCTTTCCATGCCAGCTGCATTCAGAACAGGTCGTGTTCCTTCACAATCAGAAACCTAAGCTAAGCTTAGTTCAGTCTCCATCAGGGCTTACTCGCACAACTTTGACTATGCTTTAAGGTCTCTTTTTTTTTTAACCAATAGCCTACTGCTTTTGATGTGGTGGCTATGGATGTTTTCCATTTTATTGCTTTTCTCTGTAATGGCACTTTTCAAAAATAGTTATTTCAATGACTTCTGCTTTTTGTGAGCAATGTGTTATGTTCTGAAATCAACCAAGAGGAAATCATCCAGGAAAGAAAAAACAGTAAGACTCTGAGACTGAAGCCTCAAGAAATGTAGGGGACCTATGAAGCCATGCTCTCCCTCTCATCGCCTTTTTCTTTTCCTATGGACCTCAGGAAGAGGAGGTCTACTCTGAAGAGACCCGCAACCTTGTGCATGCTGGACAAAGCTAAACACAGCCTGCCTTCTTCGACATCGAAACCTAAGCAGCTGACCGCCATGACAAAAGGATGTTTGTAATCTTTCTACAAAAGCTGACTTGAAAGTTGCTCCTGCTGATAACTGTGCCGAGGCCCTGACAGGAAGCCTAAAGGCACAGTTCTATTGGCCCACCCGTTTTGGCCAGCCCTACTCGGCCCCTCCAAGAGTAAGGACTTGGAGTGATGTGCTCTCCTTTCTTTTACCACGTTTACACTACCCTTTTTTAACCTCGGTTCGGTTTTTCCTTATCTCGGTTATCTGATGACGAAGAGCGCACGAGCAGACCGCGTCATCTCCGTATGATCAGCTGACATTTCAGACATTCATAAAAATACTAGCCTCCTTACCGTGTCACACAGTTTCCAGTGATGATTCTGCTTTGCAGTGTGACGAACCTCACCGTCTGTTGTTGTTTTCTGTGTCTGTAAATCCTTTTTAGACGTTCGTTTGTCTTATCCACTTCCCAAAAGCCAACTCTGTCAAGTAAATTCACCAAAAGTTGCTGTCTTCGCCTGACTCGCCACAAACAACGATGTATCACCAAACATAACTACCTGAATTTTGATTTGCTTGGTGCCACCTTCAAACCCAGAGACCAGTAGTACCGCAGATCGCACTAGGAGGCGAGGAAACCAAGGAACCGAGATAGCGTGGTGTGTAAACGGTCGTCAGAATGAGGCTCGGCTTGGTTAACTGATCCATGCCTGGACTGAGCTCGGCCTGGTTTAACATGGGTAGTGTAAATGGGGCTTATGTCTTACACCCCGTTTACACTACCCCTTTTTAACCGTGCTGAGACCAGTCCGAGCTCGGTAACTGAGATAACTATCGAGTGTAAATGGAACGCAAACCGAACTGAACCGAGCCAGACACAACCGGACCGCACTAAATGCAGACCAGTTCCATGGGTGGGCTCGGCCCGGTTTTTTTTAGTAGCCCGGTTCTCTAATAACAAACAGCACATGAGCAGACCGTGTCATCTCATTACAGCCAGCTGACATTTCAGACATTCATAAAAATACTATCTTCTCTACCGTGACACATGATTTCCAGTGATGATTTTGATTAGCAGCGTGATGAAACTCAGCATCTGTTGTTGTTTCCTGTTTCTGTAAATCCTGATTAGACATTTGTTTGTCTTATCCACTTCCCAAAAGCCGACTTTGTCAAGTAAATTCACCAAAGGTTGCCTTTTTTCGCCTGACTCTCTGCAAACAACGCAATACAACCAAACATAACTTCCTGAATGTTACGGGTGCCGCCATTTTTATTTGCTTGATTTCATCCTTCCATCCCAGAGAGCAGTAGTACCGCAGATCATCACTAGGAGGCGAGGAAACCAAGGAACCGAGATAGCGTGGTGTGTAAACGGTCGTCAGAACGAGGCTCGGCTTGGTTAACTGATCCAAGCTCGGACCGAGCTCGGCCTGGATCGGTTTAACAAGGGTAGTGTAAATGGGGCTATAGTGGCAGCAGCGTTCTGGATCAACTGCACTTGTCTTATCGACAAACAATAAACGCATGGATTCATTTTTGAAGATCCTGCTGAGACATTAGTCCTTTAATCCTGGAAATGTTCTTCAATTGATAGAAGGCCAACTTTCTGATTGTGTTTAGATGCTTTTGGAGATTCAAGTCTGGGTCTGGGTGCCTGGTGGTAGCCTTTTATGGGCAAGAGGTGCCAACCCCTGAGTGGCAGCTGTTCACATGCGCGTACATGCATTCATGCCCAGACCGGGTATGTAAACAAGAGATTGGAGAACAACACAGGAAGATGGTGTGTGACGTCATACCCTAGTCCATCTAAAAAGATACCTTTAGTTCTTCACAAAATTTTTTTTTGTTTTTTTCTATCTAAAATAACAAAAATGTGTTTATTGCTCTTGGTGAATGATTTCTTCTAAGCTTTTCTAGTTTATATGACTGAATTGGGACATTTTGTCAAGATCATTTCTTGTTGGCGTCAGCTTTGGTACCGAACCTGATATGGATGTACAGACTGATCCTCTAATCCTTAGGATTTTCTCAGTGAAGAAGTTAACAAATTTGTTGCAGGTCCTGGTGGAGTGGAGTTCAGTTACCACGGTCACAGGATTACTTGTTAACCTGTCGACCGTGGCAAATAAGGCACAAGCATTATTAAATTATGGTGTCAGAGAAGACATCTTGCATTTTTCAGTTTTAGGCTATATCTGTAAAGTCTGCCTTTATAGACGTCATAGTGAACCTGGAGTTTATTCTTTCTCCATCTGGGTACAGCTTTACGACACGCCCTTTTTTCACTTCTAACTGCTGAAGCACTTCTCCACAGATACTTTTTCTTCCCAGAAACAACCTTCATTTTAATAGCGCTCCGCGAGCGATCTATTTTTAGAACCATCTAAGTGTGACGTCATATCACGTGGTACGAGGTAGGACTAACTTGCGTTGTCCTCCACTATTTCACTGTACATCACACTGGATTTTACTCGCTAAAACGACTGCTTTTTCCAAGTTTAAAACGTCTAATAATCATGGTTTTTAAACATTGTTGCTATGGAACGTGCAACAGTGACTCGAGGTACACTGATAGACCGCATATGAAGGATGTTTTCTTCATTAATTTACCGAAACTCAAGACTGCCAAGGAGAAATGTGTGCGATGGGTACACTTGTGCGGTCGGCCTTCAAAACAGTTCAACCCGAAAAAACATCCTGACCCTATTCCAGCGACATCATGTAGTAAACAGGTACGATTTTTTTTGTGTTTTATTGAAGCTTAAATCTGATCACACGTCAAACAGCTCACGACGAAACGAGCTATCCCCTGTCACACTTCTTTCATGTCTGCATGTCTATCTACTCAAATAAATTTCAAATAAATTTCAAATAACACAAACATTAAACAAACAATTCGCCATGAATTTATTTTTGAATTGAAAATTACTCCGAGACTGAACTGCAACATTCAATCGATTCTAAAGGGTCCAGGCCACTAAACTTGCTGACCAAAATAAACCTCAACCATTAAGGGAAATGTTCTGAGATGTAACAGTTATTTTGTAGCTACCGATTGGAAAAATATACGGATTCCTGGACGGTTAGACAGACAAAACGACCGATGATGCCATGACAGCTGAGCGGGAGAAAAAAATCGACTTACCGTTCTATCAACTCGGCGCGTTTTCCAGTCTTTCTAAGCCCTCGACACTCAAGCCATCGTTTGAGCTGAACGTTGGAATGTTGTTCCACAGTTCTACCAGTAAACTGGGCGCCTGGGACATCTTCTTGTGATAGTTTCACAGCTGAAGAGTCGGTCATATCCGCTTACACTCTTGGGTGTAGTGTGCCTTTTTTGTAGCGCCCTTTAAGTTTCTGTAAACATCAGTTGACATCTCCTCTTTCTAATTTCCGGCAGATGTGTAGAGAAGAGGCCTTGTTATTTCCACATAATGTTCTTTGGCCACGATTACATCTACTTTGTGAAGAGCACTTGTTTCTCGGACAGCAAAACACCCACACAACATGATTCTGCCATCCACGTACTTCGCAGCTGGGATGTTCTGTGTACAATGAAGCAAGCCAACTATCACAAGGTCTTTTGTTCTGGGGTGGATAACCACTTTGTGAACCAAAAACATTTTCATTCTGTCAATAAAAAGATGCAATTTGTTTTTTTTTGTCCTACTGTTTATAAATGAAATCTATTGTAGACAGAAATGCTCCTGTATTCAGTCAGTTTGGATTACCCAAATTATTTATATTTGCTGCCTTTCAAAATAATGTAAGAAAATATTAAGATGGGATTGTTTTGTCACTTTTTGGTGGTTAGAGCAGGGTGAGTTCCCAGGTCGAATCCCAAAGAATGACACTCTGGATCCCTGAACAGGACCCTTAACCACAGCATACTGCCAAGGCACCACATAGCGGCAGCTCCATGCTCCCTAAAGGGATCGGTTAAATAAAGAGTATAAATGTCATTAGAATGTGTTGCAATGTGTTAATAAAATTATTTTGTTCAGGCCATAGATTTGTGAAAAGGCCTATCACCTCTGACCCAGCTCTTGTGTTTACTCTCTCTCTCTCTCAGCTGCTGCAGAAAGGAGGGGGCGAGCGCATTGTCAGATAAGGTGCTCTACTACTTCTCCACCAAGGTCAATGCTTGCATATTCTGTGTGTCAATGTTTGGACTTCACGTGGAAAGCTGTCGCCTGGACTGGTGCCTTTCATGGCTGGTCTCCACAAAAGGTATTGTGTATGTGTTGTTTCGATTTTAACCACTAGGTGTCATTATTACTTATTGTTCTTTTAATCTGTAACTCAGGAATCAATTATCATTATTGCCCAAAACAAATGACAAAGATGATCATGTGTCACATGTAAAAACATAGCAGCTGGGACATCATGCTGGGTGGAGGCCTATCGTGAACCACAAATATGAAATAAGATGCAGCTGCTGCCAGAAAATCCTAATGGTGAGACTTTAAGGGCAATAGAGCAAAGTATGCTGTGGAGTTGAGGTGCTGGGCTCATCTCCACCGTATCTTGAGCACACATCTTTGTATCTTTTTAATTTGTTATAGAATACATATTTTTTTTGTCTTTTTACTTACATCAGCCTTCTGGAAGTTTTCTTTTTATCTAGTAAGTGTTCATTATGAAACATTTCTGGTTCCTGACTGAGTAAATACACTAAAGGCACATTTGGAGGGTTTATAGTGGTTTACTTCTTCCTGGAGACACATAAAGGTCCCAGAAAGGAGGCAAAGGGAGCGGCCTCTATCAAGGACATCAGAAAAAAGGAGAGACAGCCCAGAATTTCCGGGAGAAGCCGTCCTCTAGCATAAACACACAAAGGCGTCTTTGCTAGATATGGTATGGTATGGTAGATATGGTAATTCTGGCTCAATTCTTAAAAGACTACCCTATCCCTATATTTTCTTACTTTCAAGGGTCTAAGATTTAGAGTAGCCTTTAGTTAGGCGTGATGATTTATTTTTTTTATTGACAAAGTTTATGCCAACAAGTCTTGTATCCTGTCCTCCACTGCCTTGTCCTCCTGTGTGCTCAGCTGTGTTGGAGCAGCTTGACCCTGTCTCTCTGTGGGAATTATTTAAAGTAGTTATTCCCAAGCTCTTTCCAAGCTTGCTAGAAATACTTTGGACACTGTTGGGCCTTTTATTCAGAAATTAATTAATATTTCACAGGTTGTGTCCCAAAATGTTTTAAACAGAATGTAGTTCAGCCTATCAAAAAAAAAAAAAAAAAACCTTAGGATTAAACTCAAGCCACAGGAAGTGCCCTGACGCGTCGTCTCTGGTTGGTCATTATTAACTTGGTGGTTTAATCCTAAATTACCAAATCAAGCTTTAATCATTTAAGTCATAAAACAAAGACAAACTTTAACTCAAGCAAAACTGTGCCCAAACTAACTAACGGCACAGCCAAACATAAATGAACTTCAAAAGAAATGGGGTATATATATATACACTGGCTGATCAGACCAACAACACAATAGGGGTAATTAAAACCAATCAAACAATCACAAATTACAAAACAAAGCAGCACAGTTAAGTTTGGGAATAAACTAATCTAAGAACAATGAAAACACACCAACCTCTAAATACAAACCCTAAGTGAAATGCAAAAACAAAAAAGAAAGAAAAATACAAATTCCCCCCTTCCAGCAACAGCAGGTGGAACAGTCCAATTTCCCTCCCTGTATTTAGGAGATCTGAGCCCTGGCTCCCACGTTTTGTCTGGCCAAACTCCCAGGCACCATGGAAAATGAGAAACAAAGATTAGTAACAAAACACAAAGACACTTTGAATAAGTGGCTATGAGTACATAGCAAGTAAACTAAATGTGTGCACTTACAAATAGAACACATGTACTTAAACTAAGAATAAAGTTTTATTGCTAACTAAATTGTACGTATGCTGATTGGTAGATGAAAAGGTGAAGGTGCATGTGTGGTACCTACCTTTAAGGTGTGGCCATGGGTTTGGCCATCACACATACAGGTTCCAATTTAAAATTTTACTTTCCTATTTTTCTATCTCTACATGGTCTTGTCCCCACCGACTGAGCCATATCTGAGTTGCTTTTCACTAATGCTGTCCATTCCAATGTCTAAACTTACATCTGAAGGAGACAGAGCATTTTTGAATAACTCTGGAGCATGACTGGTAAACTTAATTATGCAAGACCGTTGGTCTTATTTTGTCTTGGTTCTGTTTTAATTTGGGGAAGCTGAAGTGTGGTTGGATCACAAATTACTTGTGGTTTTCTCTGTGACTAGATTCTGGTAAATTTAATTCTGTATTTTTCCAGTAGGCAAATACTGTACATGCAGTCAGGTTATGGGTAATAAGTAAAAACTTTTATGATTCAGAATGGGTTGAACACATACCAAATGTTCTAAATTAGTCAAGCTAATTTAACCTCATACCATATTCTTTAAGATGAACTTCGGTTCTCTAACTTAGATCTTCAGTGAAATGTATTGAATCATTCTGATGGTGATGGTTTTCAGATATTTTTATTTGTCTATTTGTTAATTTGTGTGGTACATAGTTCCTTAGTTTCTTTAATCTTAGTAGTTTTAGTTAAATTTCACTATTTTAGTAGAGAGGTTTTGTTGATTGAAATATATTATTAATACAGGTAAACATAACAGTGTTCCCTGGATGAGCATTTATTTCTGTTAATAAATTCTTGTACTTGAGGAGACATTGTCACTCATTTATGTCATATGTGTGCAGAGTTTGCTGTTAGAAGAACGCCAGTGCTCGAATCATTCTTTCAATTATTGCCCCAGTATCAAAGCCAATTGGCCTGATATTCACCAGACAATGCCTAACAGAGCGGGAGTTATTCGTTACACATTAAATTACATAAAACCATGTGTAATTGTGCAACAAAAATATAATTGTTTCAGTCACGGCCCAAATTAAATAGATTAGAAATGAATTAAAGTAATGTAAAAATAGCAAATTATGGAATAAAAATGAGTAAGACTCCAATTGAACTGAAATGAAAACAAGTATATGTGGTTTATTGATCATAAGATCTCTCAGTTCAAAGACTTAGTTAGTTAATGACTTTATTTCTGATAATCAGATTCATGTCTTTTGTCTCAGAGGAACCTGGTTGCAGCAAGAAGTATAAATGAAATTAACTTCACTCTGATTTATTGAATAGTCCCATGCTAAATAATAAAGATAGGTCCTTTGAAAATCTAAACTTTAGTTTCCCATATCCAAATAGGATGATATGGTATTCTGATACAGTCATTATAGTAGGGTATTATTAACATTCATGTTTACACAAAGTAATTGCCTAAATGTAGCATTTAATGTTATCTTAGACTGAACTGGCTTTGCTCAAAATATATGCAGACCTACAAAATTCTTGCCTTCATATTTTGTACCTTGTGCTGACATATGGCTTGGATTGTGAAGAAATAAGATAGGGTAAGATGTGAAATCCCTTTATTGTCCCACAGTGACAAAGATGTAGACAGAGTTTCACACAATTAATACTAATTTAAAAAAAACAAGCTAATTTAACCTACAGCTAGTTCTACAGCAACAGAGGATGATCTTTGTCTGAAGTTCATCCTTCAATAAATACCAATGAAAGTAAAAATAAATATCAGAGAAATATTGCACAATTATTGGTAATATGACAGCTAGGAGGAACAATCTGCTGACTGCCAGAGCATGTAGGGTGCGGCAGTCTGTGACTAAATGAGTTATCCAGTTCTGTGTCAGCTCCATGCATGGGGTGGGAGACATTGTCCGTCAATTATGTTATTTTACTTACAGTCCTTTTGTCTCCCACCATCTGCCCTGGGTCCAAAGGTTATCCCAGGACAGAGCTGGCCCTCCTAATAAGTTTATCCAGTCACATTCTCTCAGCTACAGAAAGATAAGATAGGGCTTTATTGATCTCACAGTGGAGAAATGTACTTGTCACACATCGGCTTAATAAACAAAAAGAAGGTGCCAAAAGAAGGAAAGGTGCATAAGGTATACTGTAAATACATTGTGTCCACATATGTACTGTGTATCAAAAATAAAAAAATTAAAAATATAATAAAAGTGCAGGGGAAAATAAAGCAGATTTATGTCCACATATGTACAGTGTATCAAAAATAAAAAAAATAAAAAATAAAATAAAAGTACAGGGGAAATAAAGCAGATTTATGTCCACATATGTTCAGTGTATCAAAATAAAATAAAATAAAAGTACAAGGGAAATAAAGCAGATTTATGTCCACATATGTACAGTGTATAAAAAAAAGTACAGGGGAAATAAAGCAGATTTATGTCCACATATGTACAGTGTATCAAAATAAAACAAAATAAAAGTACAAGGGAAATGTACACTCAGGTGACTTATATACAAGTAGGATATCGTTGTGTATGAGGTGGTACCAGGTAAGAACAACAGTAAGGTAGTGAGATATCTATGCAGCTGAGGTCGCTTATTAAACAGGATTATTTAACAGTAATATTGCACAGGTTAATGCACAGTGCATTAAATAGAATTGCACAGTAGTTATTGCACAATAGTTACTCTTATGTCAAAGCATCTCAAAAGCTGCTGCTCCAACAAACCCCACAATAGAAGATGGCTGATGACACCCATAAAGTCAAAGGGTGTCCACAGTACCAACTGACCGACATCAAAGTGCAGTAAAAGCCAAGTTCTTACATATTAGACAAAAACAAATTGGGGTCCACAGGCCAATAGCGGTCAATTTGGTTGTCAACATGAATGTATTTGAGAATGACATTAGCCACAGCTGCCCTAAAGGGCAGACTGACAGGGGAGAGGCTGCCATACAACAGCGTCACCGGTGCCTCTGACCACCAGCAGCAGACAATGCGGGTTAACTATAGCCCCATTTACACTACACTTTGATAAACCAACCCGAGCCGAGACCAGTCCGAGCTTGGATCAGTTAACCAAGCCGAGCTGACCGTTTACACACCAAGCTTATCTCGGTTCCTTGGTTGCTCCCCGCCTCCTAGTGGCGATCTGCGGTACTGCTGCTCTCTGGGATTGAAGGCGGAACCAGCAAAACAAAACGGCGGCGCCCGTAACATTCAGGATGTTATGCTTGATATTGTGATATTTCGGTGTTTGCGGAGAGTCAGGGGAAGAAGGCAACCATTGGTGAATTTACTTGAGAGAGTCAGCTTTTGGGAAGTGGATGAGACAAACGAACGTCTAATAAGGATTTACAGACGCCGGAAACAATGACAGACGCTGAGGTTCATCAGACTGCTAAGTAAGGAAGCTAGTATTTTTATGAATGTCTGAAATTTGTCTGAAAGGATTGAGAATCGGGACGTGCAGCCAGACAGTCAGCTGACTGTAAGGGGATGACACGGTCTGCTCATGCGCTCTTTATCAGTAAACCGGGCCAGAAAAAAAATCCAGGCCGAGACCTACTCAGGAACTGGTCTGCAGTTAGCGTGGTGCGGTTATGTTTAGCGCGGTTCAGTTCAGTCTGCTGACCATTTACACACAACAGTTATCTCGGTTACCGAGCTCGGACTGGTCTCGGCTCGGTTAAAAAAGTGTAGTGTAAACGGGCCTTATCTTACCCAAGCACACAACGACTGAGACGGTCGGAGCGGGGGATCGATCCGGCAATTGATCAGGACAACCTTCCTAACTCTTGCACCACCATCGGCCCATATGAAGAAATTATTGTTGGTGTGTAGAGAAGGCTCAGGATTGCACATGTGAGAGAGGGACTGAAATAAATTTAAATGAACAATTTGAATTAATCGCCTATTGCGAGATAGACAGGATCCTTTAGTGCAGCGCCACAGTGTAATTGTAGAGAGATTTTTCTTGGTGGCTGTTATAAACAGACAAACACATCATTTAACTGTGGCTTTTAAAAAGAGGAAAACGTGGCTTTTTGAAATACAGTATAATAATTAAAGGCTACCATTTTGTAGAATATTCTTGTATTTCACTTTTACTTGTCCCCATGTTCTAGTGGCTCTCGTGGAGGCTCTGACATAAAAGAACAAAAGTAAATATGAAATTATTAAAATGCAAAAATTCATACTGTAGAAAGTGATAGAAACATCCACCATGGATAGTAAAAGTTGCTCTAATGTTCACATGTTTGAGTAGATTTGAGCCTTTGTTTCACTTTGTTGTTAAACTGTTTTAGGTCTGTGGGCAGGTATGGTGTCCCGGATCTGAGGCCCTTTTATTGTAAATGAGCTCTGTGCAAATGTGGTTCTACATCTGACTGGTCTACGGTCACCACTGGCAGCGCCTCTGGTAGTGACACCTCAGGTGCTATATGTGTGTATCACGTTGCATACAATTTCCGGAGCAAAGTTATTAATACATTTAAATACAAATTTTACGAAAGAATATTTTATAAAATTCTCAAAATATAATAAATTCAGTTTCTCTTGAATTCTGCAGGAGTGCCATCGTATGGGCTTATGGTCCAACACTTTTAAATCTTATTACACTTTTCATTGCTAACTAGTTAGCCAGTGCCCAGACAGTGATACAGTATGAGAAATGGGATACAATCATAGCATAAGAGTATTGTTTAGCAGCATTTATTGATAGACAGACAATCTGTCTAATGTCAAATATGTTACAGTCCATCATATGTTAAAATCAATTTATTTTGCATGCTCTTCTCTCAGGAATATCTAAATGCACATTTATGTAAAAGAAACCTCAAATCATTGCACAAAAGCACCTTATTACCTCATCACTTGTTAGTTGTGACTCAGGAAGGACAACTAATCTATGTAACTTGGCTCATACCACTCAACTGATATCAAAGCCCTTTGACTCTGATATAAAACTTTGATCTCTTATGTTTTTGAATCTTTTTCACGCCATGATGTAGAAAAAAGAAAAAGAAACCCGTAACCCTTGTTCATTGTCGTCTGTTATTTGTGTACTCTTAGCTGGAGAGTCCAAAAAGAAATTTCACCACGGTGACACGCGGTGACAATAAAGAGGCTTTGAATCTTTTTGATTCAATGGCATGTTTTCAACATTGATAAATTAGCTTGAATTGGATTACTGTTTGAGAGCTGGACTCATAACACCGAAGCTCTATACAAGAAGGGCCAGAGCCGCTTCCACCTCCTCAGGAGGCTGAGGTCCTTTGGAGTGAGCCGACCCCTGCTAAAAACTTTTTATGACTCTGTGGTGGCCTCAGCCCTCCTCTCAGAGCTCATTCATTGCTGCTGCTATCAGATTATACAATGCTGCACTATACCTGTAACTATAACTGTAATAACTAATGTACAATAACTAATGTGCAATCGTATTCAATACACTATGCTATAACCTGTGTAATGATCCTGAAAGAAGTGACTTCTGCTGCTATTACCACCTGAATATATGTCAGTACACATGTATATAAGTCACCGTGAATGTGCATAAGACATCCTCTGCCTTATTTCTATTTTTGTATTTTTATTCTTATTTTTCTTATTTACTTATTTTTTTTGATCCACTGTATATATGAGGACACACTGTATATAACTGATGCAACTTTTCCTACTTTTGGCACCTTCTTCTGATTATTGACTACTGAGCCGATGTGTCAAGTGAATTTCTCCAATGTCAGATCAATAAAGCCTATCTTATCTTATCTTATCTTATCTTATCTTATCTTATCTTATCTTATCTTATCTTATCTTATCTTATCTTATCTTAGTTGATCCACTATCAAGCCCTGAGCTTAGCCCACTTGCTACCTCTGCCTGCCTTCGCTCTATGGCTCTGATCCACGTCCAGATTGTGGATTCCCCTCTGCCAAGCCCTGTATTTGCTTGTATGAAGCTCATGGTCTTTACTGCCCACTTCTGCCACCACAGGACTTGGAGTTGGAGCCCTCGGACTAACGGATCAGTTCCAGCACCACATCCCTGATTCTGAGAAGGTTAGTGGCTTTTTAGTGCATTGACATCTCCACTGAGTTTATTCCAGCTACTAACCTCTACATTGGTTCCTGGCAGTTTCTTGACAGAGCCTGAATTATTCATTCTAGATAAATCATTCATAACCACTCCTGTTAGGGTTAGTGACCTGCAACTTTTATATGTGTCCCGGGTCCAACACATCTAAGTCACATAATCAGATCATTCGTAGGACTCTGGAGAACTTGACTGCGTGCTGAGGAACTAAATTGGCCATTTGATTCAGGTGTGCTGGACCAGGAACATATTTAAAAGCTGCAGGACACCAGACCTCTTACACCGGAACTGAAGACCCCTGATTTAAACCTTCAACCTGTATGTTAAACCCAATTCCAATCAAATTGTTTAAGGAAGTTTTTATTTTGATAACCACCCCTATTTTAGATATTAATATATCATCGGAGAATGGATATGTACCACAGGTTTTAAGGTAGCTGTTATTAAACCTTTACTTAAAGGCTGGTTCACACGGCAGGATTTAAAAATAGTCCGCCGATTTTCACAGCCTGAGAGACAATTTGCAGAGCATTACACTCCACCCTCTTTGGCCAATTTTGTAGTATGCTGGGGGACAGTGAAATGAACTGCATCTTGCATTTTGACTGATCCACTTGTAGCTTTGGCATTCTTCGGCTTTGACTACAAATTTGCTCCAAGAAATAAAAACGGCAGATTTGCAAAATTGGTAAGTCAGAAATCCATGACCTTGTTTAGTAGATCAACAGCAAATACTCTGACGTAGTAGTACAAAGATGTAATAGATACAGAGTAAACTGAATGGCTTGAAAAATACGACCCAAAAACAACATAACAATATCTACGCAACTCCTGGACAGACTACATTCAAATATTTTGCATTCCTAGAAACTCTAAATATACAACAAAATGTATTTAATGGCTAAAAAAGTGGATTTTGCATATGTCCCCTTAAGGCCAATTCAAGTTCTAAAACATAGTTTGTTTTAGTTTTTAGTGGTAAACATTTCTCGTATTTCAATTTACCTTATTGGTTAAGTGCAACCTAAGAGCAATAATTCCTGTAAACACACATCAAATACAGCCACAGTGTCTTATGGTTAAGTGTAATAAGCCTTATCCCAGGCCTCTAGATCTGAATAAACCTTGTTCTGAGGTAAATTGTTGTACTGTAAACAGATATGGCATAGCCTTTCCCTCCAGTCTACACTAACTTTCACTTTCCAGTGTTTTTTCCAGTTAAAATATTCCTTGTACCGTTCCCTGTCCTCTGCAAGTTTTTGAAGGTACTCTCCCAGGAATCGTACTGATGCAAATTCATCGACATGGATAAAAGAATGAGTTGGAGCCACAGCGTTGTAGTCACTTATCGGGGGTCCGAGTACAATGGGTACAGCACCTCCTTGGTAAGCATTCTTCCACAGCTTCTCTGTAATATAATCCTTTGCCACTGAGTTCTCAAAGGCCAAATAAAAGTAGCAGCGAGAGATTGTTGGTAAGAGATCGTCAGAGGAGAGCGGCTTTTTATTCCAACGCCCGTAAACATCCACAGGAACTATGGCATTCAGCTCGTTGTACACTTGGGTCCGTTTCTGGTTGTTCCTATAGTTGCTGACCACCCAACAGACCAGAGAGGTCTTATTCATGTGGCTGTCCTCCGGCAGGTTACCTTCGGACTCCACAAATTGAAGCTCACCATAGGGTATGGTCACATCAGCATCCCTTCTGTAGGATATAGTCATGTTGAAGATGTTTGCAAACTTCTGTAAGTTTCCGTTATGAGCAGGAGACTCCAGGGACATCCAGGCCCACCTCTGGCCATGTGGTCGTGGGAGGTCGGTGGGCATTTTCTGACTTCCCTGTATCACTTCTCTGTTGTGGAACACCACCACATCAGCTGAGGGGAACGAGGAATGCTCATCCAGCAGTCTACAGCTTGGTATTTTGTAGAGGTCCCAGCACACATCACCCTTCAGACTGAATTTGCGTCCAAAAGGCCAGTTCCACAACAAGATGGTCAAATTTTTAGTGCTTGTCGAGTGGTAAATGCTTCCTTTCTGACGTATTTTGTGAAGACACAGCAAAAAAGCACACATAATGCAGAAAAGTAGTCCCGTCTTCATGGAGCAGCATTTCATCTTTTTAGTTTAAAATTGCCCCTGTTTAGAAAAACAAACAGAGTTAAACAGGTTACTATAGGTTTAACAATGTTCTCATTTACTTTGCAGATTGAAATCTTTTGTATTTCACATACTTCTAATAATCTCATGTCCCCTTTGATGAAAAATTACAGTTTAAAGACAAAATACTGTAGACACATAGACTTAAATAAGAAGTATATCGTTCAATAATGTCTGCGGTCGAATTCAGATATGCGCGGCGTGTGTAACCTGCCTTTCCATTTGACTACTGAAGATACCAGCGCCAGCTTCCTGTGACGCTGACATGGAACAAGCAAGAGGTGTGCGTGAGTGAGTAAACTGAGAAGAAACATTTTAAAAACATCAATACATTTAAATGTGTAATAAAAAGTAAGTTAAACAAGAGGAGTTTTTAGTCAGTTTATAAAAAAAATCTTAACACACTCTACAGACCTTACACTAAAGGGGAGTTCCAAAGTCCTGTGCGTGATTACAAAAATCAGAAGGCTACAAAAAATTGATAAGGATTCAAAAGCTTAGACTAAAAGGCAGAGATTAAAAAGGGCTAACAAAAAGAGATTTGGTCTCGCTCTCTCTCTCTATGTTTTTTGATTAACATATAAGGAGATATTTCATGTACATATTACACTGTGAATAAAAGAAGTAGAATCTCTGAGGTGAGGAGGGACAGGTTGGTGTCTTGTTACACTGCAGGGCATATGTAGCCTTCTTTTCCACTCTCCTCTTTCTTTCACCATCTTCTTGGCTCCAGGTCGACAGAAAATTCCATTTTGCCCTGGACTTAGTTATGTAAGACTCCCCCGCATATATGGCCTATCACATTTCTCTCGCGCTCTCTCCTACAGTGCCATCGGGTGGAGCTGAAGAACCTGGACCTTGCGTCTTGCGTTTCAGCATTGAAACCTCTAGCAGGAAGCTGATACGAGATGTTTCTTCTAAATTTCCACATTTTTGGAATTCACAACAGTCACCCATCCGGTTAGTATTAATGTGTTCCTATTACTTCCATGGCCACATGTGTATAAAATCCCAGCATTCTGGTATGAAGACTGCTTCTGCAAATGTTTCTGTAACAAGTCTAGACGAGCAATCTTACTACTAAATATGCCACATTCAGCTTTTAGTGGTATATTAACAAAGTCGTAGCATTTGGGAAGGTAAGCATAGGTAGGCCCAAACGTGTTGTGGGCTTCAGAGTAGCAAATGAACAGTGTGTAGAGAGTTTCATTTAATGGATTTCTACAACCACGCCTTTCACCAACAAGTCTGAAGTAAAGTGTCAGACCTAGTTATGTTCCTGATGCTTGCGAGTGGGTTTGTGTGACCACAAAATGGTGCTACGAATGCAGGAAGTAGAAGAACATAATTAGCTTACACAGAATGAACTTAACCTGACATAAAACAGCTCTGGGATGAATTAAAGACTGTGAGCCGAACCTCCTCGTCCAGCGTCAGTCCTTGACATCACAAATGCACTTCTGGAAGAATGGTCAAAGATTTACATAAATATATTTCTAAACCTTTTGGACAGCCTTCCCAGAAGACTTCAAACTGCTATAGATCCGAAGAAGAATCCATCATCATAACAAACCCTGTGTAGTGAGCACAGGAGGTCGCTCAAATTTTATTGTGTGTAAGGGCAAGTGACCCAAATCAATATGAACACCCATAACTCAACTATTACAGATAAGACATTTCTCAGATACCAGCTCACGAAAGAGAAACATCAAGGCCGATTTTAGAACAGGAAAAGAAAAAAAGAAAAAAAAACAACGAAACACTTCATAGGGTATAAATATAAATCTACAAATATAATTAACATATTTCTCAGTATCTGGCCCGGTTATGAGGAAACAGCAACATGTGCAAGCTCAAGCAACAGAGGTGTAATTGGATGTGACAGGCACACTCCTCCTTCATCATGACTTCCTGCCTCTGTTTCTTACTGTTTGTGCTGATCGATGTGTTGTAAAAGGATGCTTTTTCACATTCACAGCTCCGCCTTGGCGTCGTCTTACTGATCTATAAATGGGACCTTTTCTTTAAACCCAATGTAACAGTCATTCTAAGAGCTGACCTTTTTTGGTATTTATGGTCGGAAGTTATACAGTAAAACTCTCAGAGCCATCTAAAATGAGAATATATTATCATGCTATAACAAAAGCATGAATTTTCACTCAAGTTTGTTTAGATCCTATTGCTTTTAGTATTAAAATTCACTTTTGTTCTTAATTTATCAACTTGCATTCAAACTTTAATTTATTTGCTTCTTTTTTTAACAGTTAAACTATTAATTTATTTACTTTATTGCTGAATAAAAATTTCTGTTACTTTTCCAGAGTAGCTGTACATTTATGTATTGGGTATAAATGCAGTTTTAAGTGTACGTATTTGGAGACAACCTTTGTCTCTAATGATGATGGTATTACTTTCTACAATAAAAAATGTTTGAATTTTGCTTCAGTTTCCTTTTTCTCTAAATGGGGACATAAAAACACATCCTGTTGAATACAATAAGATACGGTTGTCTAACGCTACTTTACATATTTCTGAATACAAAGCAAAATTCTAAAATCTCAGTGAATATTGGGACTTTCTTGTCTTTTTTATGCAAAAGCTCTTGTGTGCGTTGATATTTCCTCAATGGCATAAAGAGCAAAACCAACTCCGAACAGGATGTGGTGAAGAATTTGATCTCTGCAGGCTAAAATATCTCATTGTAACATTTTGCATTAATATTTTATAAACATGTCACATCATTATTTCTACATGCAAACCGTGTTGTCTGCCTTTTACTACCTGTTCCGTGTTGTCACAGAAAAAAAGTGAGAATAAAAAAGTTCAATGTACGGAAGCAGCAAATTTCAGCAATCATACCGCAATGACCAAAATCACACATGAAAGAGAAATCTGTAAGCTTCAACCACTCACCTGAATGTAAGCGGGCTGGTGAAACTTCTGTCATCCGTCTCCACCAAAACTAGTTTTTGGTTGTTGTTGGCAATGAAATGTTGAAGAGCTTCAGCTGCATGTCAAGCCCGATCCTTTTAAGGAAACAGAAGAGCCCTGTCTAAACAGAATTTTTATCTCTCCTTCAAATCACATGTTCCATCGCAATAAGTCAACATCCTACTCGACTCCTGATTTGTATAAAAGCGATTTCGATGGAAATGTTTCCCCTCCCGTTATTGTTGACACTGGAAACCTTCTTTGTGAGAGCGTATGGGAGTTTGTCAGCATGTGTGTGTAGAGAGATGGAGAAAGAGGAAGTGTAAAATGTGATCTACAGAAAAGTAGTCGTTGCAAAAGGGGCTTCACATGAGTGAGTCATAGGAGAACTAAATACATTTTTGCTCTGAAAATAACTAATATGGTGCATGTTTTACTCCTTAATGAATGAATAAACTGATGGGAAGAACAGCATAGACTGGGTGTGTTTTTTAACATTATATGCCGATTTTTCTCAGATAAAGTTACTGTTTTTTACACTAACCCTTTCATTATGGTTGTCTTTGGGAGTGTATTTTGTAATTCCTATTTTACTGCAACTTCATTTTTTTAAACAGACATTGCAGTTATTTGTTAATAACTGCAGTTTTACAAGAGATATCTCTGCCAGATTGAAGATTTCAGAAGCTCTGCAGTCTGTGACCCTCCGTGTCTTACACTTCCCTTTAATTTGTGCAAGACACTTTCAAAAGATGAAGATATTGACTGCTCAGCAGAAATACGCACATATATGGAAACTTTGCAGCAAGGTTCTATGTACGCCACTGATCCTATTAATTCCTGAGGTTCTCATCCGACTGGTTTTCTCACAAAGTGGGATGAGACAAGATTGGATAAACTTTTTTATTGTCACTTTTATGAAGTTCAATGGAATTAAAAAGGTGATGTTGACTTAGTAATTAGGAATGAGCAAGGAAAATAATTGAAAATAGAAATAGAACGTAATACAAAGTATGACATTAGAAAAATATATACATATATACGCACACAAACATATGTACCTCTGTCTACATACATACATCATAACCAGAATTAGAATGAGAAACAAGTTTATTGCCAAGTAGGTTTGCACTTACAAGGAATTTGACTTGGTGTTGATGATACAGATAAAAAAAATTATATATATATATATATATATATATATATATATATATATATATATATATATATATATATATATATATATATATATATATATATATATATATATATATATATACAGAATCTAGAGCTATATACACAGTAGATACATACATACATACATACATACATACATACATACATACATACATACATACATACATACATACATACATACATACATACATACATACATACATATGTCAGCTTTGGCTGGCAGAAGCTCAAAGCTTAATGGAGAGACATGATGAGAAAATTAAGTTTGAGGTGGATTTATTATGGACTGTGGGTCATGTGCACGGCAACTCTGTGGTTATACGTCTGGCCCATTTCTGGACTCGAACCAGAAATGTCCTGCCTATATCTTTTAGACAGCATCCCGCAATCCCTTGACCTCACCGCCTATGCTATATCCTTCCTCTCCTGTGCCGTGCCGCCCCTTTACCACACTGTCACTGTAACGGTGACGTACTTCACTTTAAATCTGAGCCAGCACAGTAACTTCTGGTAGCCATCCGATTCCCATTATTGCTTGCTTCTGGATTGACAGTAAGTAAGGTGAATTAAATATTAACGAGTTTCTGGCACAACAGTGGTGCATTACTTGCAGACTATTGATGAGTTTTTCCTTTTCCTAAATTACCTTACCCTTGGTTCCAAGCAACAAGACCTAGCTGATCGACATCATCTCCATTAGGTCCACAGCCAGCCAGATAAGTACCTCATGTAACAACTTTTCATACTAATTTCTTGTCTCAATAAGAATCTAGATATCTTAGGAGCAGATATGCAAGTCTTTACCTGCAGAATTCAAGGACTACCCTGACACCACGGTCAATCTTGACTGCACAGTGCTGAGGTGTCACTGTCTCTGTCCTTCGTTCTGTCAGCCCAGAGCAGATGGAAGCTGTCTGTCTTTATGCTGGTGTTTCCTCTTTCAGCCAAGTCTGTCAGCATTCTTAAACCAGCCTCTCTGTAGACACATAGATGCCAGGTTAGTACTGTTAATTCTTCCACTTTGTGTGGGATCTTACATTCTCCATGACAATGGCTGGGAAGGGTTGTCTATGTCTTCCAGCTATTGTGGCTTCTCCCCACCAATTTCCCATGTTTTCTTTCTCTTTCTGTTCTGGGGAATGTCTGGCCAAAGTGCTGTAGTGGTCATTGAGCTATTAGCGAGTGCTAGCAGCTGATCCCCATTGTAAATAATACCTATATGTTTCATTAGATGAAAGAGTCATTAAAAGGTTAGATACCATGATCCTTGGTTTGTGTGGCCAACAGCTAGTAGGAAGCAGTTTAGTTTAGTTAAGTTGTTCCCCCATTTTCGGTGGTTTCAATTGTTTTTGGGCAATTCCAATTAGTAGTGTTTATTAGTAGTCTGCTTTAGCTTAACTTTGTACAAGCTAGAAGCTTGTGTTTGGGAAGCTTGGTGTTCCCTTTGCGTGTGTGTTTCTTTTTTCGTTTGAGTTGGTTTGAGTTACTTTAACTGACCTGTTGGAACACTTAATAATTTAATTTAGACTTAGCTGCTGTTAAGATTATCAGACCTTTTTATGTTGTTTTAAACTGGGTTGTATTGTTTTGTGTTTGTAAACCCCATCTTTTGTAATAAATCACCTTTTTTCATTTCACTCATTTCTCTGGACACAGTTTTATGTTACCTCCTCTAAACCCCTGGACAGAGGAGGCGTAACATAAGTGGGGGCTCGTCCGGGAGAGCTCTGTTAAGAGGATCCCTGTGTTCAGACTTAAGAGGGGAACAGTTTGGGGTGCTAATATAGGTAAATAATGTCAGTTTCATTCAGTTTGGAGCACTTCTTAGCCAACCCTTCTCTTGAGCTCATAGATTGCTGCCGCAAGTCTGAATTGCTGCAAATTGTGGAGCACTTTAAGTTGCAGGTCTCAAAACAGGTCCTTAAAAGAGACCTAAAAGTTTTGCTAGTGGATAAATTGGTGGAGATTGGTGTGCTCAAAGAGCTTGATCTGACTGAGGCTGCTGTGCCAAGCCAAAAGGCCTTGTCTGTGGAGGACCTCAAAGATGGGTTTAGTGTTGAGGCAGCAGTGAGTGACCGGGGAAAGACACCTCGTACACTCCCTCGCTATGATCCACTATCATCTATGAGCTCGGAAGATCTTCTTGGAGCTCGTTTAAACGTGAGGTTGGCATGTCTCCAGATGGAGGCTGAGGAAAAAGCCCAGGACAGAAAAGCTTGGCTTGAGATTAGGAGGATGGAAATAGTGACTGAGAAAGTTATACAGCTGTGCAAGCTTGAGCTGGAGAACCAGGCTTGTGTGTCCTCTGCAACACCAAGTTTCACTTCCATGTCTGCTATGCTATTTGATATTAGTAAGTGTATTTCCTTAGTACCGGCTTTTAGAAAGTCTAAAGTTGACTCATACTTTCCAGCATTTGAGCGCATTGCTCGTGCATTGCAATGACCTAGGGAAGCTTGGCCTTTGTTGTTACAATGCAAATTTTCTGGTAAAGCTCAAGAAGTGTTGGCAGCGCTTCCTTTAAAGGATAGTTTAGATTATGATCTGGTTAAAACTGCTGTTTTACAGGCTTATGAATTGGTCCCAGAAGCTTATAGACAGAAGTTTCGTCAGCAAAAGAAAACTGCTGGACAAACGCATGTAGAGTTCGCCAGAGAGAAAGGCGTTCTCTTTGATAAGTGGTGTGCTGCATCTAAGGTTAACAATTATGATGCGTTACGTGAACTGATGTTGTTGGAAGACTTTAAGAAGTCCATTCCTGATTGGGTGGTGTTATATTTAAATGAACAGAAGGTGACCACTCTAGCGTCTGCTGCTGTTCTTGCTGACAAGTATGTGCTTACCCATAAGTCGTCCTTCTCTTGTAATGAAAAGTTACGTGTTAAGTCTGTACCTCCAGTCTCTCACGGTTAAAACCTCAGCTTCAAAAGAAAGCTGTGACTGTTTCTATTGTCGCAACCCTGGACATGTCATCGCCGATTGCTTAATTTTAAAACGCAAAACCACTGTTACAAAAGAAAGCCGTTTATGTTTCTATTGTCACAAACCTAGACGTGTCATTGCTGATTGTTTAGCTTTAAAACGCAAAACACAGTCAAATTCACAACAGACTAAAGGTGTTGGTTTTGTGAAAAAAGAACCCCTTAATAAGAGCCACACGGAAATGGCAAAGTCAATGAGCCAGCTGGAGACTTTGAACCGGGAGCTGCAGGAGAGGAGCCGGGCAGCAGATGGAGAGAAGGCCCAGCTGGAGAAGGAGCTCCTGCTAGTAGGAAGCAGTTTAGTTAAGCTGTTCCCCCATTTCCGGTGGTTTCAATTGTTTTGGGGCAGTTAATAAATCACCTATTTTCATTTCACTCATTTCTCTGGACACAGTTTTATGTTACCTCCTCTGAACCCCTACAGAAGGGGCGTATCACAGACCATTCCTGTTTTCATTCCTGGATCATTCTTTACACAGCTGGAATCCCTCATCTCATCCTACTTGTGGCAGGGAAAACGCCCACGTCTAAATAAAACGCATCTTCAAAAATCCAAGGCAGAAAACTTGCGTTTTCTAACATTGTTTTTATTTTATTGCAACAAAATTCAGACTGCCTGGGCTGGCTAGACATGGAATCAAGGTCATATGGGAAAGGGTCCACTCTGTTTTTTTCAGGTTCCCCACTCCCGCTTCCACCACTAAAAAAAACATTACAACACTTGTTATATCTGGGCACAGTTTTGGAAATATTTTGATCTCTGTAGTTTTTCTCTATATATCCCTATAATGTCTAACCAACTTTCAAACCCTCATTTCAGGACTCAGTTTTTAAAGAATGGCAGAGAAAGGCCTAGAACATTTCCAACATATGTTTATTAACAACATGTTAGCTTCATTTCAGCAACTCAGTAAAAATGTTGTCTTCCCCAAATCTAACATTTTTAGGTATCTTCAAACAAGCCATTTTATCACCACTCATTTCTCTAGTTCATCTGTTCTAACAGATGTCAATGTTGATGCCATTCTCTGTTTGAATCTTAACACAAACATCTCATATCGTTTATCCATCTTCAATTTTATTTAAATCGCACCAATTCACAACACATTTTATCTCAAGGCACTTTATAAAGTCAAACTCTATAAAATTATACAGACAGATTGGTCAAAACGTTTCCTATCTAAGGAAACCCAGCAGATTGCATCGAGTCTTGACAAGCAGCATTCACTCTCCTGAAAGAGCGTAAAGACAGAGTGGACAGTCATCTGCATTGTCGATGGCTTTGCAGCAATCCCTCATATGGAGCATGCATGATGCGACAGTGGGGAGGAAAACCCCCCTTTAACAGGAAGGAAAACCTCCAGCAGAGCCAGGCTCACTGTGAACAGTCATCTGCCTCGACCGACTTGGGGTTAGAGAAGACAGAGCAGAGACACACCAAAAAAGCACAGAAGCACACATTGATCCAGGAATCCTTTCTTTCTTACATTGTAATGGCAGATTACCTGCTCCCCTGGATGGTGTCACAGCTAATCAGAACTCCAGACTGTCAGGGTTCTGTGTTTTCCGTGCTCTACTAACTCTGCTCCACAGATGGCTGCAATTGACGGGTGGGCGTGGGTACATTTTTACCCTATAAATAAGACAATTAGATATACTGCACTTGAAATCAAATGATGGAGATGAGTTGTTCCTATTTTAAGTACAAAACTGTTATTTCACAGGCAGATAATCTTATTCACCTTCTCCAATCAAGGGCAAATACACCAATTTCAAGAATATTTTTTGACCAATCTGTATAATCTGACCCAATCTGTATAATATGATTGAACTTGACTTTGTAAAGTGCCTTGAAATGACATGTTTCATGATTTGGCGCTATATAAATAAAATTGAATTGAATTGAATTGAATTTTTTCAGGGTAGGGACCTCTTTCTGCACTGAGAAAAAGGTAAACCGTGCGAAACAGTAAAGTGCAGCAAAAAAAAAAAAAAATGTTTTAAACATACGTATGATTAGAAACAGAGAGATGTCACAGTAAAGAGAATTAGGATAAAGTTGAGAGAGTCTGGAAGACCAAACCACAATCCATACCACACAACGTAGCAAAATAACACAGGCAGTGACGCAGTAGGCCTTAATTGCAGCCCAATATGTTGTATACTGAAGAATAGGTTGGCAGGAAGTAGGTGTGTGAGAAAAGGAGCAGGAATTAAATTTATGATTGTGAAAAAAGAAACAGGGTCTGCCAACGGAAACAGGATGTAAAGTAACCTCAAAAACGAACTAGGAGGCATGGTATAAACAGCCTAACTGAGCAAGGGCAAGTTAAAAAAACATACAACAAAATATACAACATACTAATATATATATATATATATATATATATATATATATATATATATATATATATATATATATATATATATATATATATATATATACATACAATAGAAAAGCATTAATCTTGTGCAATGTGACACACTTCACAATGAGGGCATATAATTGGCCAAACAAGACATTCCCTAAAACTGATTTAGTTTTTCTTGTAATGTTTTTAAAGATATTCTAGTTTGTTTCATTTTAGTCTATAAGTCTATAATTTTTTTTTTTTTTGGGGGGGGGGGGGGGGGGGGCTGTAAATACAACAATCTGTACTAGACTGTTGCTGTATGGAGAAAATTAAAACAATTAATTAATTATTTTTAAATATATATGTTTCACAATTTTAGAGCTGAACAAATTCTATATTTGCACAACCTGTTTAATGTTTTTAATCCCTTCACATCTAACAGTACAGAGAAGGTCTTCAGGTACTTTGCATTGATTTGATAGTTGTCTTAGTCAGAAGCAACCACCAGGGGAAGACATTTTCTCTTCAGAGCTTGCCTCACACCAAAGTGAAATGAGGAAATAGGCTGAATGAAAAAGTTATGGTCCATCTATTCCTGAAATTTAAGATTTATTTTAGGAGCGTCAAGGTTGTATGCAATATAAGACAAAACATAATTTTTCTTTTTGCCCTGCGTCAGACTGGCGATCTGTCCAGGGTGTACCCAGCCCCTTGCCCATTGACAGCTGGAGACAGGCACCAGGCACCCCTCACGACCCCAACAGGGATAAGCATGTTAGAAAATGGATGGATGGATTTTACTCCAATTTTAAATTGTTACAAAATAATTTGTGGGAGAAACAATTGGGAAATAACGGCAGAACTGGCAACTTCCAGATTTGCACACAGCTTAGACAGTTTTTTTTTGTTTGTTTTTTAAGAACTTGTCTGTCCGCTTTGACCTGCATGTCTGTTCCTACTTCAGTTCCTATGTCTTGCACCTTTATTGTCATGTCCTTTATTTAACCAGATGAAAACCCTACTGAGTCCTAGACCTCATTTGTAAGGGGGACCTACACAGAAAAACTGCAGCAGACATCAAAAGAGTTACACAAGTCAAACACATTTTAAAGATAATTAGGTTAAAACAATCATCACAAAATAAAAAAAGAAACAATTTAATAGATTTACGTTGCTTATTGTTAAGATTGGTTCGAAATAGTTAGCAAAAATTAAAATCCTCTATCCTGAGTTCAGACTGGAGATGATTCCATGCTGTATGAACAGTAACGCTAAATGCATGTTTCCTTTTTTCCGTTTGAATGGATTGAACAAGTAAAAGGAAAATGTTGTTAGATTGATGAGAATAGCCAGTATTAGATCTTTGTAGAAAAGTATTTATGTATGACGGAACCTGGCCAAGCAGATTTTATAGATCAAGGTCATCAAATGAATATATTTCCGTACACTCAGAGGAGGCCTGCCAGTCTTTTGTGATTTCAAGAAGAGCGGAACAAGAGCCAGCCAACTGAACGCTCTTGCTTTTATTTGACATTTAGTCACCGACCCATAAGGTAGCTTGATTTAAAAAGGCTGATCTGACACAAGATTTTAATCAGAAGTGTGTAATCAATGGTAACAGCACATTGAATCATCTTGTTACCGAAAAGTGCTTCATAAATAAACTTGGCATTTGATCGATCATCAAATGCCTTAGATCGATCAACAAACAAGACAACACAGTGTCTTCTGCAATCAGGGGCTTGAACAAGATTATGAAGCACATCTTTTAACTAACATACACAGTTGTGAACACATTCTGTGTGTTTACAAATGTGTTAACACGTGAAACGTGACTTCGCGCAGGTAAGCAACATGGAACGAAACAGTTGCAGGCAAATTCTTTTTTAGTTACATATTCAAGATTGCACCATCTGTTGCTGCAAGCAGTCAGGGTCAGAAATTATTAGCAGACCACATAAGGTCATCCGCTTGATACCGAAGAGAAAAAAAAAAACTAAACAATGAACTGAATATTTTATAATTTATCTCTCCAGTTGAAATGATATTGTTGCCAAGAAAAGCAGTCAGGAAAGAAGCTAAACAATATTTAACTGCTTCAGCATGAATGCATTGGGGTGTTGTGTCAGTAGACTGTGATCATGATGTCAAATGTTGTGTTAGCAGGTGAAATGTGACTTCTGACTGGTTAGCAACATGAACCGAAACAGGTCACTCACCACCAATGGTGCAGGGACATTCTTCTTTAGTTACATATTCAACATTGCACCATCTGTTGTTGAAAGAACCACAACCATTCCTTTCTTACTTTTGCAGCTCCAGCAGCTATGTGTAGTGATTGAAAATGTTTCCTGTTTTCATACCTTGGTGCTAGGCTGCCATCTAAGGTCGCCTGTTTTATTTAGCAGTGATCACTTTTTCTCATGACGTTGAAACATAATAAATTACTAGAATGGTTTCCTCATTGCTCATCATTTAGTCTATTTCTTACACCCGTTTTGATTTTATTTAAGGTCACACTTAAGATCTGGAAAACTCCATCAGTTCCTCTTAGGTGTTAAAAGCACTTTGAATTGTCTCTGTACTGAATTGTGCTATATAAATAAATTTGCCTTGCCTTGCCTAAAAACTCTAATTGTTTAATTGCATGTCAAGAATTAAAATGGTAAATAGACCGAACTTATGTAGCGCTTTTCCAGTCATACTAGAGCCACATTCACCCAATCACACACACATTCATATACCGATACACAGCTCGGTCGGCAACTTTGGGTCAGGTGCCTTAGCCGGAAGCACATCAACACGTGACAAAGGGAAGCTGGAATCAAACCCACAACTTCCCGATTGCAAGATGACTACTCAACCCATCAAGCCACAGTCGCCCAGATCATGTCTACATCTTAGCTTACAGGTTCAATCTATTAAATCTTTACCTTGAAACTCACACTAAAGGCAAAAAACAAAGAAATGACCCTAAAGGTATTTAAACCTATTTTAGTAAAAGTAGCTTTAACATATAATAACACATACTAAAAACGTTTCCCCATTTCAGACCCGTCATGCTTTCAAAAACACTAAAGATACGGTTGGTTTCTCCCCTTTGAGACATGTTGGGCTTTTTCATCAGGCATGGAAAGGAGGATATTTTTTTTGCAGTGCTTCATTCAGGGACAACACCTTTCCGAAGGACCTGTAAGAAACGACACAATTTATTGTAAATAAGCCAACAAAGATTGTTGCTCCTACATGTGAATTCCTAAGCACGAAGTCATTGATGAGCGACAACCACACACACACCCTCTTCACTGATGACACCTGTCTGCTTGAGTTATACCTTCTATGAACGTTCTGATATTTTGGATTGCCATAAAACACGATCCTCTTAGCTTGCATCCTTGTTTTTCTTTGTGTCGCTCTGCTTTTTAATTTTTTTTACTTTTTCTTCCTCCTGTCATCAAGAAACATCAAGTAAACGCCTTTAACATGACAAAAGAGTTTTAGAGAGTTTAAAAAGGGGGCCAAAGCTAAAGGATGGCTTAAACAAATTCTAAACCAATGAAACCGAGAAGAATGTGGCAAGGATAGCAACAACCAAGGGAGAGAGAGAGAGACAGACATGCCACAACCACAGTTTCATATTCTTATGAGATTAATCAAACTAATTTTAAAAATGTTTTTTTTTTTTTGTTTTAGCGCAAAGATTTGTGAACCGGAGCATTATTGTGAGGCAGATCCATTCACAGTGCCTTGCGGAAGTATTTATACCTTTTGCTTCCTTATTTTGTCACGCCATGTCATGTCAAACTGCAAACTGCTTTCTTGCTTTTGTGACAATGCTGCTTGAAAATAAATCTTACACAGTACCCTTTTTTTTACTTTAAGTGGTGCCACAATTATGGGGAAAATGCATTTGAGAGTTGAGCAGTAGAGTTGAATATGCGGGGTTGCTCCCTTGAAAAACCAGCCAGACTCTCTCTGCCAGTGACCAAACCCAAATCAGCTAACTTTTTCAAGAAATCCATTGTTGGGGGGAAAAAAAAGTAAAATCATTGCCTTGTGAAACAGCACAAAACTGACGCAATTAAGCAACGCATTGTTTTGGTGAATCATAAATATCTCATTAAACAAATTACAGTTTGTCTTTGTAACCTGACAAAATCTGAAAACACGTCACTCCAATGTCTATGCACATATTGGCTCAAACTAGCAAAAGGAGCTCTCCATTTCAGGTCTAGAAACCTGTAATGGTACCAGGACCCTGAAGCAGCATATAATGAGTCCTCTCATTGTGGCACATGCTCAATCTTTGGTGATCTGAGGCAGGGAGGCCTTTTTCTAGGTACTTCTGGAGCTGATCCTCAGCAGTTGTTGCATTTCTGTTTGCTGATCCGTCAAGAAAGCGCTCTAGTGAGTGCATTACGATTAGTTGTAAAATAAACACCAGTCATCATTGGATTTACTGGGAAACTCTGATACGCTTACACTACACATTGCACATGTACACCATTTTAAAAGAAGGAATGACAGGGCCAGTGTTTCAAGACTGAGAGGGCCTGATTTCCTCCAGACAATGTGGTGGAAGGCAGAGTCAACAGATCCAGATTTGCTGGTCAAACTTGTAAAGCCAGCAGAGAGGGTGTACACACCTCCCATTTCAAGCTATGGAAGGTGTGGTGAGAGGTGAAACAAAAAACAAAATAATAACAGCAACAGGCGCAGTGAACACTGGGAGGAGGAGGAGAAGAGGAGTAAAACAATTCAGGTAGAGTGAGTTCAAAGCAATGTTTCTGTGCTCTTTTAAAGTCTCTAATTACCTGTGTAGGAACAACTTGCAGGAACGCACCTTACTACCAGTTTTTCAAGAACTATGCAAGTGCGTCGGAGCGCATGTGTCAGCTGACAGATTACCACATCTTTACAATTGCAGTTTTGCTTTATCTTTGCTCGAACAGAAACAAGTCGCCGTCTGGAAGCATCTAGGATAGCTGAACACTACCAGAAAGAGAGAAAGGAAAATGGCTGATGTTCCAAAGATTGAGCTCTTTGTTAAGGTAAGATCAAGAAATATATATGAATCTATTTCTTATTAACACAAATGATTGAAATACCATAACAGAGTCTGTAGAAGGAAGTTTTAATATCTATTTCCTGGAAGTAGCCGCAAACCTTTTATCTACTTAACAAATCTGTAGTCATTATCCTAAATCTATAATTTTCACTGTTAGCTGTCGTCGTTCTCTTTTGAAGGCAGATCTCAGAGAGGTTCTCTGATATGTTTTTACAGATTTTCTGGTGGTTAGTAAGTTGATGGGATTCAGATCTATTTCGGTATAATGCAGCACAGATATCATGTGTGAATTTAATTATGAATTACACAAATGGTGGGGATAAACAGTCCTAATCCTCCACTTCAAATTTGCATTTACAGCTGTCTTAAATGGCGAAAGCAGTTGAGAATACCTGTACAGGTGTCTACAGTTTGTTCAGACACAAGCTCTGGCTTCAGTATCAGTGTTGCAGCCTGTCATCTGTCATTTTAGCATTCGCTCTTCACAAATGTAAGCGATCTGTTTATGATTTGATGTCTGTCTGTTAGGCCAGCGATGATGCTGAAAGTGTTGGAAACTGCCCTTTCTGTCAGAGGCTCTTCATGATCCTTTGGCTGAAGGGGGTCAATTTCACCCTGACCACTGTTGACATGAGGAGGTAAAAGCTCATTTTTTTCACATGTCCTCATTCTTTGCTTGGGTTGTGCCGCAGTCGCCACTTGACAGACATGCCACAAAAGTATTTCCCAGGGACGGCAGTAAAAAGAAAGAAGGTAGCTAGAAATGTAGTTGTCTGTGTTAGTAAAAGTCTGTCTCTGTGGTGCATTTCTTTGACCGATGTTTGCCTCAGAGGTCGACTGGCACCCCCACACAACCACTCCTTACATAGACATAAACTATATTCTCAATTGTTTGGTTGTTATTAATGTCTGGGGGTACAGTCCTTATTTAATTAGGCATCTGTCTTAAAATCTTGGTTGACTTTTTATTGATATGAATCAGAAACATTTCTTTAAACTGTCTCAAACCTCAGTTCTCCAGGGTGTTTTCTTTTAGGCGTGTCTCTATTTAAAAACAAATTGACTGGAGGCTGTAGACGTAGGATTGTTGTTGAATATATTTCGATCTATCGTTAATACTACTTTTAATTATGGCTGTATTGAAAATATGACTGCACTGTGGTGCAGTGGGTAGCACTGTTGCCTTGCAGCAAGAAGGTTCTGGGTTCAAATCCTGGGCCTTTCTGCATGGAGTTTGCATGTTCTCCCTGTGCATGTGTGGGTTCTCTCTGGGTACTCTGGCTTCCTCCCACAGTCCTAAAACATGACCGTTAGGTTAATTGGTCTCTCTAAATTGTCCTTAGGTGTGAGTGTGTGCGTGAATGGTTGTCTGTCTGGACACCTGGACTGGTGACCTGTCCAGGGGTACCCTGCCTCTTGCCCAGTGAATGCTGGAGATAGGCACCTGTGACCCCATGAGGGAATAAGCAGGTCAGAAAATGGATGGATGGGTGTATTGAAAATATGGCTGCATTGGGATTTAATTTGAAGTTTCTTGATGTGGAACAATCAAGAGGGGGATTAAAAAAAATCACCTGTAGGATGCCATTATGTATTACAAGACTAAAACAGCTGTTGGTATATTTGAGTTAATGTTTTAGGACATCATCAATCACATCTGACAAAAAAAGAAAAGAAAAAACTTACTAGAGTGTTAAGAGCACAGCAAAACCAGCATACAATGCTTTGGTTGGATTGGAAATTATAAAAGCTGTATATGCTGGGTTACATACAATACATTTTTGTAGCTTTTGTACAATTGATTCCAGTATCTAAGACATTCCACCGTGGCGTTTTATTAACCCATATTTAGATTTATCTTTGCATGAATTCCTACACAATAAAAAGCCTATTCCAGAAAGATTTATTATAGAAAATCATTTCAATAAAAAACTGTATAAAGCTCAAAAGACCCAGAATCAAACAATGCTGGAATAGCAGTTTATAATCCATACAACAATATATGACTGAAAAAAACAACAGTATTTCAGCTTTTTTAAGCCTTAAATCAAGTAATTCAACAAGGAAATGTATTATTGATTGGATTTATCATATTCTGTACAAATTTCACACCAAAAAAGTCACAGTAGAAGTTGTCAGGATTCCTGCACACGTGGGAGTAAAAAGCAAAGAAGAAGCAGACATTCTTGCCAAACAGACATTTTTATCTAAAAACACAGAACTTCATATTCTACTGAGTAAAGCTGAATAGAAAATAATCATTTAGCAGGAAATATTAGGAAATAAATAATACATGAAGACATTTTCCAGCACATGCAACATTCAAAAAATTGTAGCATATTCTAGGAAAGCAGAAAGCAGAAAACAAGAAAAACAAATAGGAAACCGAAGCAACAATTTACACAGGCTCACCAAATTTGACGAAGACGGATTGGTGAACCTTTAGGCCCTCACATCCAACTTATTATCACTTAAAGGTCACACTCTGACTGAGTATTGTTTCTGATCATGTCCATTCCTATCTGTCTGTAGTGTACCCATCTTATTCCAGAAGTACATTGCACCAGTCTATCCAATCCATGGTGTGTGCACCCTACACATCTGCAGCAGCTGTTAGATGCTGTCGTCACGTTCCCCTAGAAATAGTAACTCTCCTCTGTTTCTAACTTCCTCTGACTGAGGAAAAGATGTTCTACTTTCATTATTCTATATGTTACAGGCTTCTAAAATATGTTGACCCTAGTCCTTAAACTTTAGCCCAATTTAATGGTATCAAGTCCAACAAACCCCACAGCGCTTCACATTACATTTAGTCATTCACGATGGTGAACGAAAGTGTCACTGTCACTAAATTTAAGATTTATAAAAAAAAATAATTCCAACATGATGCAAACTTTACATGATTGCAAATTTTCTGTGCAAAAACAAAATTATTAGACAAATGTTCTGCTATCCATCTTCATCCGGAGCACATATTGTGACAAACTATGTGGTCCAAGTTGCTGCATTTAAAAATCTGCACAAGCAAACATCAGCACCATAGTCAAGCTCTTCTTGTCTTAACGGTATCAATAATAGCGAAGGCTCAGTGGCACTGGAATGAATGCCTCCCCTTACTATCAAACTACACCCTAGTTTTACGGATAGTCTTGGATGAGATTTAGAAACGTACTTTACATTTCACCCTGTGAGTTTAGTATTTGTTTTATCTGAGAAAGACTGCTATTTCAGATTGCAAATGCAGTATGATATTTCTGCTTTTGCTGTTCAGGCTTTGTTGGTTGAGCATAGATTGGATGTTTTTGTTTTAATATTCCAAGATATAGTTTACCAGTATAACTGTTTAGGCTGACAGCTGAGGGCTCAGTTCTTGTTGACCACATGATAATTGTTCTTTTGATTAAGCATTTTTCAGCTTTTGTCTTAAATATAAATGCATTTTTTAGATAATTATCTTAACTATATAAAAATATTTTTCTTGCTCTATAGCTAAATCCTTCTTGGTTCTTGTCGTGTTGCAGGGCACCAGATGTGCTGAAAGATTTGGCCCCTGGATCTCAGCCTCCTTTCCTCCTCTTCAATGATGAAGTCAAAACAGACACTAACAAGATTGAGGAGTTCCTGGAGGAGAAGTTGGCCCCACCAACGTAAACAGAGTTACCTTTAAAGGATTTTTGTTGCATCACAACATTAAATCCCAATCTAAACTCATGACATATTAATTCTCAAATTACAGATATCCAAAACTCTGCTGCCGGTACAGAGAATCCAACACCACTGGACAAGACATCTTCAGAAGATTTTCTGCATACATTAAAAATGCCAATCCTAAGCTAAATGACGGTAAAGAAAATTCCTAAAAAAAGTTTTTAAACTGGCTGACAAATGACCTCCTGATGGCAAAAAATCTAGGAAACTTTACTAAAGTCTGTTCCTTGTCTTCCAGGGCTAGAGAAACAGTTTCTGTCAACTCTGGTCAAGCTGAACCAGTACCTTAATTCTCCACTCACTCATGAAATGGATAAGAACCCAAATATCACCGAGTCTACACGCCTCTACCTGGATGGTGACACCTTCACCTTGGCAGACTGTAACTTGCTTCCCAAACTCAACATCATAAAGGTAAAGAAACAGCCTTGCTCGTAATATGTTCACCCCCATAACAAACATGTCTTGTCTTATGGTACCAAATAGATTTTTTCTCTTAAAATTATTATTATTTTTCCCTATTAGGTGGTGTGTAAGGAGTACCGTAACTTTGACATTCCCAGGGAGCTGAAAGGTCTGACCCGTTACCTGGATAACGCCTACAAGCAAGATGAATTTCGGTACACATGCCCAAATGACTTTGAGATCCTCAATGCCTACAAGCTTGTGGCCAAGTACCTGGCCAAATAGACCATGAGTGAATGACAAACTAACAGGGTTGTTCTGTTTTTAGTATTTATCTGCTTTAGTTGATCCTCTCATTTATCTTTTGTGCTGACAGGCTGTGTGTAGCAGCATTGTTAAATTGTATGTGTGCTTGAAATGGATCTGTCTTGCAAATGGGACCATTTTGATTCTGTAAAGTTACCTGCATTATGAGTAAAGATGAGGCACAAATACGTCATAAACAGCAATTCATCTGCGCATAGCTTGAAGGTTTATGGTTATATCGTTGCTGTGTTTACATAAATCAGTATTTTGCATTCAGTTAACCAGTCCTAAATAAAATAAATGAATATGAGTCAATGCTGTATTTCAATGGTTTCAATGTTTGCCTTTGATGTAAACTAAAGTTGAATTATGCATGGTTAAAAATATACTGTGTTCAAAAATAAAGGCTGCATGATGCAAAGAAATCATGGTGTTGATGGATTTCATTTGTTGAATTTTATGAAAAACATACTAATACTATTTTGGAATATACATTGAATGACTGTCAAGTTATTTTTTGATTGACAAATTCAATCGTAATGCTGCATTATGATATTGTAAAAGCTGCTATTAGCCTAAAGGATGGTGTTACCTACTGCTGGCTACTGTTGATAGCTGATATGAGCATAGCATATACTGTAAGGCAAGCTATAGTTACTTAGAATAGAATAGAGTAGAAATCAAAACATGGTATTGGTAGTATTTCTAGCTCATGCTGGCATATTACATAACCTTGGACAGTGAATATTCTCATGTTAGCGACAGTTGGCAAAGCAGATAGTGTTAGCTACGATTTGCTTACAATTTATCTGTAAATTGTTAGCTAATGCTAGCATATTAGCTAATGTGAACATACTATTTAACTGTTTGATAACATATCATGGTCACTGACAACAGCATGGAAAGGCTATCTTGTTGCGGATGTTAGCATTTTTCAAGAGAAATTTAATAAATGTTGTATTGAGCCAACTCTGACACTCGTACCTACAATACAGGGGAACCAACAACTTTGGAAGTTCACCAATTTATTAAATAGTCAGCCTATGAGAGTATAAATATATCACTCACAGTCAGAAGTGTGATTAGCCACAAGCTATGTGGGGGTGATAGCAAACATTTAGAAGAAAGTGATCTAGGTGGACAGGTGAACTTTATGGCCTAGATGAAAAAAGTCTTGGAACAGATGGAAAACCAATACGGCAGATCACTCAAAACATATCGTTCACATTGTGAAACATGGTAATGGCAGAATCATGCTGTGAGAATGCTATTCTCCAGCAGGTACATGGAAGCTTGTTAGAGTTGTTAAAGCTAGATACAATTGTTGGGGGAAAAAAACAACAACTGTGTGGACGTTAATCACCTGAGATTGGGGTGGAGTTTCATATTCTAGCAGAATAATGACCTTAAACATACAGCCAGAAATAAAGTACTGGCTTAGAACAAAGCATAATGCTTGGATATGAAAATTCTAATTAAAATTGAGACCCAAGTACAACTGAGAATCTGTAGCAAGACTTGAATTGTTGTTCACAGGTGCTCTACAAACTCTCTAATCTCTCCAATCTAACTGAGATTGTGGCTTGCATGTCAAGCCTGTTTATTTGTAAAACATGTTTTAAAAACATTTACCCATTTTTTCTACATAATACTTATACACTGCTTTCTGTAGTTCTGTCACGCTAAATCTAAAAAAAAAACATAGAGAATAAAGTTGGTGTTTGTAAAGTAACAACATAGGAAACCTTTACTCTGCAGGGCACTAGAATAGAATAGAATAGAATAGAATATTTGTATTCATAAAACCTTAATTATGCGTGGTTGAATTAATAAAATGTAGTAAAATGTCACAAGTAGCTCTTTTTTTCTTTTCTTTTTTTTTTTTTTTTTTTTTTAGAAATGAATGACCCAAGACTGAAATACTGTAATAAAAGATTGATGGCGGAAATGTGTTTACCACTAAAAAACAGCAAATACATGTGGGAGTATTTGGGCTTTGCGAGAGTGAAAGTCTTTAACCCTAGTTAAGGTTAGCCCGAACATGTAAACAGAGTTCACCTTGCTCAGAAGCCCAGCCTTTTAGCTGAAAATAAGAATGACTTCCCTGGCCGGTTTAACGATAGTGAGACTGGCTGCATTCCGATTGGATACCTGCTTCAAGCGAAACCAAGGCAACAGCAGATAGGGGCGGGGCAAAGCAGCTGACAGCATAAAGAAAACTTTGTTAGCGTGTTGCTAACCAATTTGGCTGTTCAGCGATGTAAATATTGGGAAACAGCACCTGGGAAATCCGCTAAAAGTAAGCATTTTTCACTCCTAACTTGACAGAGAATCGGAATGGTTAAATTGGCTGTTAAATTTGGTTGTTTTGCTTCACTAGCAAGACGGTTCAATTCCTGGTTATGCAGCTGCTAGCTAATAATAACCCAAGCTAATAGTGTTTTTTTCTCCCCCTAACTACGACAAGTAAGCATCAGCTGGCAGTCGTTTTCTTTGGCTAATTACTCGAGCATAGCATTTGCTTGTTTCACGAAGCTAAACATTCCGATCCAGCTTCCTCTTTTCGGTGATTTCTTTCCATTCCTCCAGCGCGCAGAGAAACCTCTCCGCGACGTGGGGTTTTTCTCCTGTTAAAACACCGACATCATTTCTCCTGTAGATCACGTTGCGGATTAGATCTGAGACTAACCACTGACGTGTATTCTTGTTGCACAGGATGGAATGTGCTGGAGACAAGAGAGAGCTGTGTCCATGGCCCAGTTCGGTATGCGTGCAGCCCAACTTCTTCCTTTGCGTACACGACAGAGCAGACAGTCATTTGAATACTCTCATCAGTTTTTGCATGTTTCATTAAGTGTACGTGAACGCTGGTGCTAATCGTGAATTCTGTTTAGATGCTGATGCACAGCAGGAGTGCTCTGAAGGCACGAGTGCAGCAGTTCGTGGAAGAGAGGATGCAAACCACGATGGTATGAAGTAACAGATTCAAAGTGACTGGCAGCACTGTTCATACCAGTTTGCTTCTTATTTCCACTGTTTTATCCATTGCCTGGACCGTTGTGCATGAACAAATGAACTTATAACTTGGTTTTGTATTTCATGTCGGTACTCTAAACCTACTGCAACCTCAAAATCTTCTTAAAATGAACATGCATTGTTTATCAAACCATTTCTGGTGTCTGCTTAGCTTACAGGTGTACTAATCGGAGCGGCCGTCGCCGTCTCCCTGATTGGGATTGTGGTGCTCTTCTTTTACAGAAAGTTCAAGCTTGCTCGTGAGTCTTCCAAATTCATCCTGAAATTCATATAACGGCCCTCTGATGCAACCTTTATAAAAGTGTATCTGCTTTTTTTACATTTTGATTCTCTGACAAAGGTGAACAGCAGCCTGGTGTGCCCCAGTATCGTTTCCGAAAACGAGATAAAGTGCTTTTCTATGGAAGGAAGATAATGCGAAAGGTTATTTCTATTTACATTTTCATTGCCAGGTCTGAAAACAGATATTTTCACTCTGCTAGATCACTATAGTTCTCTTATTTACTTTCGTCTAGGGACTCCTGCCCATGTTTCTATATTTTGACTTAAATAACTGTAGATTTCTCTACAGCGCTTAGTAAAAGTGTTCAGACCTCTTGAACGTTTGAGAACAACCACAAACTTTAATGTTTTTTATTTGAACTTTGTGATAGATCAACACAGGATACATCACTTCATTTTTTTCTTAAAAATGAAAAACCGCAAACTATAGCGTGCTTGTGTATTCAGCCCCTTTAGACCGATACCCCTAAATGACCCTGTCATAGTCCAGACTATGAGAATTTGTGGCAAAAACCTGAAAATTAATGTTCACAGATGTGCTCCATCCAATCTGACTGATCCTTTGATCGTATTCAAAGAATATTGGGCAAAGCTGCTGGAGACATGCAGCAAACGAATGCCTTGCAAAGTATCCAGGTGTCTAAGAAATCAGGAAAAAAACATCTTGTTTTCCTTTTATTCCACAATTAGGCCTTCCTGTTGATCTGTCACATAAAATGCCAATAAAATACATTTGATATTTGAAGATGTAACAGGACAAACTGTGAAGAAAAAAGAAATTAAAGGCATATGAATACTTTTACAAGTCACAGTAGAAATGACTATCTTATTGTAAGACCAAGGGTTACTGTGCTTTGATGTCTATATTTATTCAATTTGCTGTTTTAGAGCTTATCAGTAATTTGGTGTACGCCTCAAAGACAAACAAACTTGATTGTTTTCTCTCTTCCTTCCCATTCCAAGGTCCAAACACTTTCCTCTACTCCTCCCCACTCCTCTTCCTCAGTGTCAAAGCAACCGCAGCGCATACGCAAAAGAACCAAAGTTCTGAGCATAGCTCGCAGGTTTGCGGCATTCATACATTTTATTCAACGTAAGAAAAATGATTCTTTGGCCTTGCTTTGTATAATTATGGCTTTTGAATACATTTCTCTTTTCTAACAGAATCCTGAGGATCCGTAAAGACCCCCCCACTCTGCAGCACAAGGAACCACCTCCATCTTTGCTTGAGGCAGATCTGACAGAATTTGATGTGCAGAGCTCAAACCTTCCCTCAGAGGTTCTATATATGCTAAAAAATGTTAGGTAAACTGTTTTACAATATCTCGACCTTATATCCTGTAGCCCCCCCTCATGGATGCTATTATGATGCTTGTGTTCTCATACTTATTGTAGGGTCTTGGGTCATTTTGAGAAGCCTCTGTTCCTGGAGTTGTGTCGCCACATGGTGTTTATTGAGCTGCAAGAGGGGGAAGTACTTTTCAGACCGGGGGATGACGACGACAGTATATACGTGGTCCAGGACGGTCGACTTGAGCTCTGCGTTCAAGAGACTGTACGTGACTAGCAACTACCATTGGCCCTATTTTGAATAAGTACAGAGATAAAGTGGTTTTAAGTTGGGCTTTTTTAATACAGTCATTTGTTTTCTTATGTGCTGCTGTTATCATTTTGCACAAAGCCATTAGATAAGTGTTTGTGTTTGAACTTTGATTTAAAAATGACTGAGAACTTTGGTGAACGTGAACATTTAAAACATATGAACAGCAGAGGGCACTGAAGTTGCATTTAACAATATACATATTTAGGTATTCTGAAATGCAGTTATTTTTCATGATGGCTTTGGGGGACATATTGAAGTAAACATTGAACAAATCCTTTAATGTATGCATGTCTTTTTTTTTTTATTATTTTTTTTTTTTTTTTTAAGGATGGCACGGAGCCGGTGGTGAAGGATGTGCACCCTGGAGACAGTGTCCACAGTCTGCTCAGCATTCTGGACATCATCACTGTGAGCTCGTACTTCTTCTCTCGTCTTACACCAGACAAGATTCTGTCCTCATTTGTGATCTCTGATCTGACTCTTAACAGTTCAGTTAGATCGCCAATGTTCCTTTTGAGTGAGCTAATAAATGCACGTATTCACTTTTGTGTGACAGTTTTATTTCCGCTCAGGGATCAGAGGTAACCGGTTTATTTAACACCTCATAATGTCAGGATGTCTTTCAAAGGGATAATCTTGTTATATTGCATAATCTCAGGGTGGAGATTTTACAATCATGGTTATCTATTTCCGAAGTGGAGATTGAGACCATAAAATATACCTCTGGGGGGAATTATTAAAATGGGGATAAAACAGGCTTAACCCACAGTTTGATAACAAAAGAATAATTTGACTGTTAAAAATACAGAAACGTTTTAATTATCCCAACTACATACACTGTAAATACAGTGCCTACATCGCTTTTGAACTCTTCCACTAAACTTTAATGTGTTTGTTTTGATTTTATCTAATAGACACTATTTTGTCCAATTATTGTGAAGTTGGGAGGGAAATGATACATAACTGTCAAGATCATCTAGAGACAGGGAATTTTTGCCCTTTCCTCTTTCCAAAACTGTTCAGGCGACCCATCAGTCTGGGTCGAGAACATCTGTGTACATCGATTTTCCAAGTCTGGACACAGATTTTTAAATGAACTGTGGTCAAAATAATGACGTATGTTTAGGGCCATTGTCCTACTGAAGGGTGAACCTTTGCCCTGTATTTAGCGCCACTCATCTTCCCATAAACTCTGACCAGCTTCCCCGTCATACTGAAAAGAAGCATCTTACTGCACACACTATGTTTTACCGTGAAAAGGGTGATGAGCAGTGTCTTCTGCCACGCCCATGGTTCTACATGTCGGCCTAAAAGTGCAGCTTCTATCACATTTATTCTTTTTGTCCCCTAGCTGGGCTTGTATCGATCTGCAAATAGAAATTATTGGGATGTAGGTATCTATACTGAGAATAATATGACACTCACTTAGCTGACTTCCACAAGTTGCGCTGGATGTTATTTGGAGGTTTCAGTGCAAAGAGAGCTAAAAGCAAATGCACAGCCGAATTTTAAGGATTTTATTTGTGGTTTTGGGTCACATATGAAATCCCCAATAAAATCTCAGCTGTGCTTATATATATGGTTACACAAGACGTTATTTGTATTTTTATGCAGTCACTTGCTCCATGTGCAGTTCTGAAAGTTTAACTTAGATCTACAGATTAATGGAATACGATAGAATAGTCAGGTTGAAATTCAAGTGTATCAGCAGCAAAGCTACAAACATGAAAAATAAGCAACAATGTCGCAAATTTTATTTATTTATTTATTTTATATATATATTTTTTTGCAACTGAATCTGGTTTCTCTCTTGGTTTTCAGGGTTACCCAGCTCCGTATAAGACCGTATCGGTGCGAGCCGCGACTCGCTCTACCATCTTGCGTTTATCTGCTTCAGCCTTTGACTCGGTTTTTAAGAAATACCCTGAGACGCTTGTGCGCGTCATTCAGGTAAGGAATGCCTAGCAATGCATATTAATGTGAATACATTTCCATAAATTAGATGTGATTACTAACTTGTGTAGAACATTTCTTGCTCTGCTTACCTCTTCTTGACTTTTGTTGGATTTGCAGATAATCATGGTGCGACTCCAGAGGGTGACCTTTCTGGCGTTGCATAACTATCTCGGCCTAACAACTGAGCTCTTCAATCCGGTAGGAGGGGAAATTAATTGGTGCACGCATATTTGTGTGTTTACACAGAGTCATGCTGAGAGGCTCACGCGGAATAGCTAAGCTTGGCGTTTGATCAAATTACACATAACAAACATGAGAAAAGCATTTGCACACTTGATCACACATGTGCAAGCTACTTTTACAGATCATTAAACACAGCATCATAACTTGGTCATTCTTCCTGATCAGGGAAATAGAAATAGAAATGAATGTGACCCTTTAACAAAAAAATAAATAGAAATGGAGATCGCTAACATGTTAATCATATTGTTATTTTTAAGCTCAATTTTGGGAAATGTTTGGTGCACTCGTTTGCGAGCAGATCACCCATGCTGCTGAATATTGAAGACCTGACTTTATTTTTATTTTTTTTAACTCTCCTCTTTGCCAGGAGAGTCAGGCTGTGCCGTTGTCCAATATAAACAGTGTGATGGCGGAGATAAATTGTGGAAAGGTGCCTCGTCGTCCAGCTGGGACCAGTGAGACCACTGCAGAACCAGGTATAGCGATCTTGCACAAGTACTTGCAAACATGCATACATAAAATAAATTGGGCTGGGCAATAAATCGATTTAATCGATTGATTTGAATTTACAATTTTTAAAGATTCTTTTTTTTTTTTTCTTGGAAGATCGGGATTTTATTTTGCCAATGCACTCATTGGGCTTTTATGAAGAGAATAGCATACAATGTTTAGGGAAATATATTGTCAAAATAATGTAAATAGGAAACTTTTTTTTTTTTTGTACCATAAGACGAGACACTTTAATTTACTCATTTACTTATTTTTTTGAGGTAGTTTGAAGTTACACAGTGAAGTGAAGCCTGTTCTTCGCTCATTGTGGAAAACTACTTGCAGCAAACATTTTGTTACACTTTTATCGTTTACAACGGCAGGGCCGCCATCTTGTTTTACCAGCATGTTTCACAGCTTGTATTTAGCTGCACTTTGAATTCAGGTCAACTACCAGACGAAATGCTGGAAACAAAAGCAAGTTTTTTCCAAATTATTTCAATAATTCTTTCTTGTGAAACAAAAAGGAAGAAAAAACATTGAATCGGATTCGGTATAATAAAATCTGAGATTTTATTTGTAAGCCATATCGGCCAGCACTAAAATAAAGCATTTAAATTTTCATGTTGGATCTGCTTTTTATCCATTTTTTTTTTTCTCATTGTCAAAGATGCCGTTAAAGATAGTCCCCTAAACAGCAACAGGAGGCTTCGTTCCGTCTCTGCCCCCACAGATTGTGCAGGTGGGTCCTTGTATTAATTTTATTTTCTTAATTTGTTTTTTAAAGTAGAATATTGCTTGCAAACTGACTTTTTATTATGCTGCATGGCAGGAATTGACCTTAATATGGCTTGTGAACGAGCTCGCGTCACTATAGACGAGGCTCCATCCAGTCCCCTCGCTCAGAAAGTAAGATATTCCTGTTTTCCTTCGCATTTGTATTTCCTCTAATGCTTTTCTGACGTGAGAAACCTGCTGTGTAAGTGACATTCACCAGAAAGCTGCTGCACTTTACAATGGAACAGGACTCATCATCTGATATGAATGAATTTCTTTTTGCCTGCCTCTGTAGTCCACTCTGAAGAAGAATGTGACAATGCAGCAAACTCCATCCGAAGTGTTTCACTATACTGACAGCGGAGGGCAGTCTGAAGCTATCAACGTTGGGAAAAGCAGCGTCGTCCTCCAGGCTGCTAAGAAGGACTTGCTGGGAGTCATCCAGCTGCAGGTAACTGTTTCAACTCGTCTCAATAAATTTAAATATCACGGGAATGTAGGTTATTTTCAGTAGATCATTTCAAAGAGTGAAAATCATATTGCATGCTGCTTTTAAAAGGATTTTAAGTAAAGAGATGTTATGTTATGGTCTACACCCCGGGTGGCCAAACAGTTTAGCATCAAAAGCTAGAAAAAACTCCAGCTGCGCTGCAAAGAGCCGCACAACATAATGTCTGCAGATATTTAATAACTAAAATGCCTTATAGCATAAACCTAAGCAGCTTTTCTTTACAAATTCATATCAGATTCTCTTTATTCCTTAAACATGTCCTCAGGAACATGTGTCCCAGCAGTGCCCCTTTCTCCATTCTTGGCAAAATGTATTTAAAAATTGAAGTGTAAGAGCTCTAATTGGGCTTCCCCTAGTGGATCTGTCGAGGTACTGCAATAAAGAGTGACGAACAGCAGCCGTGTGTAACGTGTCCTCCCAGGATAAGGAAGTCAAACACGGGTGGAAGTTAATATTTTTTTTTCAAAATAAAATACGCCGCAAACTGCAGTTAAGATGAGAACCTTGACCTATGAGTCAAGTTGCTGCGAGCTGCACAGGACGGGCAGCAGAGTCGCGTGTTCGCCGCTCCCAGTCTACACAGTCATTGGGAAGACTGCTGACTTGACAGCCGCCCAGCACACTGTCATGGACAGCCTCCATATAAACCACAAAAGGTCATCGCTAAAGAAGCTGACTAAATGGAAAGTTGACTGGACGGAAAAAAGCATGGTAGAAAAGCTACAAGGGTAACAGACATAACCACAACTTTGACAGGGTTGTGAAACAAAGCACTCTTAACAATTTTGGGGGAGATTCACAAGGTGAGGACTGCAACTAGAGTCACACCTATCAGAATTATTAAACCTTGTATGTTTTTTTTTTTTAAATCATCATTACAATTAATACAATTAATGGATTGATTTTCAAACGAGCATTACCCAAGCTTTAATATTAAATATATATATTTCTTTTGCCATACATGCCCTTACAATTGCCTGACGTTATCACATTTACAGCAGTTGCCTCCATAGGCTCCATTAGTCAGTTCAGGGTCTCGGGTCGTTTACTCTGGTTGTGCATGTGATGAGTTGTGCGCCCTTGTTCATCTGGCTGCTTTGAGTCTTCGCCGCTATTGATGCATTAGCGAGAGAACACTAGCTAACTTCTTCAATATTTATAGCTTTCCTACCCCAGAAGACATTACACCTCCAAACAAAAGACCTGTGCAGATGCAGATACTTTTCCACTTCTCCGACACGCGTGCACAACACTGGTGTCGTTTCAACTTGTCGCCAGTGGGGACAGACGTCTGCAAAAACTCTGGAACTTGGGCTATGCTCTTTTTATTTATTTATTTTTTATTTTTTATGCTCTTTTAGGAGAAAAGTTATTACTATTAAGGGGAGTGGTGGCCAAGTGGTTAGACTAGAGCTATGTACTTGTGCGAGAAGGCTACAGTTACCTGGTTCAAACCCCACAGACTGCTAACCTGACTCTAGCCAGATGTATTTCGCTCCGCCTAGCTCCACTCATACATCTGGGAAACCTCCATAGGAATTGCCTTTATTGAATGCTGGGCCTTATCAAAAATCCTTGCATATGATTGGATAAGCCACTTGTCTGTCATCTTTATCGACGTGCTATTTCAACCACTCACACCGAAGCTAACCCGTGACGCTGATGAGAGCGACGCAGGAATAAACAAAACTTTTTTTTTTTTTAAATGTGTTTGCGGCTCTAGTGGCACGCGTTTTATTCACAGTGAGCTGACAGGAAGAGGGGGGAAGACAGGCGGCAAAGCGCCGCGGGTCGGAGTCGATCCCGGGCCGACCGCATCGAGGACTAAAGGCCTCCTAATATGGTTCGCGCTAACCGCTCTGCGGCGTACGCGTCCCGGAAAACAAAACTTCCGGTCGGGAGAAGGGTGAAAACATCGTTTCCACCAACAAAAGCCTTCAGAGGTGTTCTCTGATGTTCTTTTAATGAAACAATATTAGGTAGATTGGACAACACGGAAGAAATAGCAGCATCAATGTTAACGCTTGCTTCCTCGATGCGAGCCGCCATTGTTGTCTGAATCAAAACAGTCTCACGGTCTCTTCTCCACTACGTCACATCTATGAAACTCCAGCCCTGCGTCCTGATTGGCTAGACAATAAAATTGGTCGAAGAAATCACTCTCTATGGGAGATGTCCCAGATGGATGTGAGTGAAGCTAGGCAGAGCGATATCAATCTGGCTAGGGTCAGGTTAACAGACTGCTGCTGTGGGTCCCTGAGCAAGACCACTGCTCCCTAAGGAATGGGTTAAATGCAAATTACATTGGCATGTATGTTGCTCACAATAAACATTATGAAAAGTTGATGACGATTATGATAATAGTTGCTGTACCAATAACTGTTACTTTTCTATGTTAAACAAAATGAATTGGGTTATGTTATACATTTATGTTTAAAACCTTTAGTGGACAAACTGTGGAGCTATGATTGTTTTGTTACTTTTTTATTTTGTATTTTCTCAAGGTGATCCTACTATGTGAATCTCCATACTAGTCTTTGCCAAGAAGAACAGTCTTTTTTCCTTATGCTGTTTTAATGAAGATGTACTTTTTCTTTTGTAGGACCCCAGTTTACTTGATGGCAGAGTGACCCTCCACCACGTCAAGGCTGGGTCTGTCGTGGCTCGCCAGGGAGACCAGGTTAGAGCTAAACCGCTTCAACACAGAGCTTTTGACAGTTGTGTGAAGGAGCATCCATTTCTGCTCTTGTTTTAACAGTTGATGTCCTTTAGCTCAGTTGTTTCTTAACTAAACTTGGAGCAGAAGGTGAAGAAAATGTGTGCTTGGTGGATTATTTCTTTGCTGTAACTATACTGCTGGGCAATACATCCCAGACGTTTGAAAACACGGTTTATTTTCCCTTAAATAGTGGTTTAGTTTTGCGTGATCAGGCTGGGTACCAGCATGAGGAGGAAATGCCAGGCTGTAGTGGTTGTGTATGGTTCTCCCACACATTACCAAGGCCTCTGCTGTTGTTTTTTTTTAAAGGGTGGAGCTCACATACTCAACTTCACTGCTCAAACCACAAATGCATTTCTCTTACAGGTGTGGCGCCATTTAAAGCGAATAAACAGGCTTTTCCAATAGCTTAAGGAACATAGCTATTTTATTTTTGCTAGGGGTTGCTCTGAGACAACTTCATTTGAATGAGATTTGTACTTATTTAATAAGTTGTGCAGCCAATCAGCCTCGTGGTGGCTTCAGACGTTTTTGGCTCTTCCGATTAAAGTGCAGAAGAGCACATAAGGTTGATTCTTAAATCAAAGAAGCGTCAGGCTGAAGGTTTGACCATGGAGAACCTTTCTTTCCTTCAGTATGAAAGAAAACAAAAATTCATAGCAATAGAGTTTTGCCCTTTTTTTTTTTTTTTTTTTTTTTTGGGATTTTGCAATTAACTAAACATCGTCAAGCAGCCAGAGTTGTACCACTCTCTCTCAATTGTCTCCTCCTCCTGGTTTTCTTTTCTTTTTTTTCTTTTTTTTTAGGAAATGAGCATCCAGTTTGTGATCTCCGGTCTCCTCCATGTTTATCAGCGGATGATTGATCGGGAAGAAGATACACGGCTGTTTGTGACGCATCCCGGAGAGCTCGTTGGTCAGCTCGCCGTCTTGACCGGAGAGCCCCTCATATTTACGGTCCGAGCCCAGCGAGACTGCAGCTTCCTCTCCATTTCTAAAACCCACTTCTACGAGTGAGTTACGCCTTGTTTTCAATCACTCGGCGAACATGCTCCCAATCTGTTGTAAATCATTGTACCTTATTGATGCCCCCATCCATTGTTTAATTCTTTAGGATAATGCGAGCGGAGCCAAAAGTAGTCCTGAACGTTGCTCACACCGTGTCCAGGCGCATGTCCTCTTTTATCAGGCAGATAGACTTTGCACTGGACTGGATGGCTGTGGAGGCTGGCAGGGCAGTTTACAGGTATTTGGCTTCGAATATTTGTCATTTGTAAAAACATGGTCTACATTAATCGGTAGACAAAAGTTGAAGATCCCAAATGCAAGCTAACACCTGAGCTAAATAAATGAAATTAGCTTTAATTGAACTAAATTAAAGCTATCCTTTTTTTCCTCCCCTAGGCAGGGAGAAAAATCAGACAGCACCTTTATAGTGCTGAGTGGTCGGCTGCGCTCGGTGATAATGAAGGAGGATGGAAAAAAGGAGCTGATAGGAGAGTATGGTCGCGGTGACCTGATTGGAGTGGTAAGAAATATAAACTTTCATATGCAAAATCAGGGTAAAAGTTCAATATTTTTCCTCATAATGAATAAAGGAAATGCAGCTCTGCCGGTATTCATGGTGATGAGGAGGATGTACCTTTTTTTTTTATCTTTTTTTTTTTTTTCTTACAGAGCTCAGAATGAGTTTCCTAAACTGTCGTGGGACTGTGTACTTTAGTCAAAAATTAACCTTTTTGGCTATACTCCAGAGCTCCTGTCTTAGCCTAAAAACTCTCAGCAAGATAAAACTTTTTTATCTTGCTGAGAAGGTGGGGATGACTCCGTTTCTAGGTGTGATGCTATCCTCCAAGAGCTGATTGGTTGATAGTACAAGAAAAAACAACACAAATGCATCTCCTAGTGATCAAGGGAGATGAATTAACCGATTAGACTGGACTCAGAAATGTGTGACAAGATGATAAAACTTAGCAAATTTAATTGTCGCACAGCATTAACGTTTGAACGCACCTTATTTACATCCTCATCATTATTTTCATTTGCTTATTTATTTTTACTCGCCAGTCATTTTACTACTTCATCTATTTAATATGATGCACACTCACCTGTCAGCGTTTTACTGGGATTGCCTGCTTGTATAAAGTGATTGTATTTGGCAAAACGGCCGACATAAAACGGAGAATAAAGGTGGAGAAAACCAAACTGGACAGCAGCACGGTCCAGCGCACAGCTCTTAGAGGAGAATAGAGTTGTTTAGAAAGGTAAATTGGTCTCTGGATCACGGCACAAATACACGGACTCTGAGGTGCATTGCAGCTTTTTCTCTGCGTATCTTGGTGTTTTTACACATTTATGTCCTAATGCTATGCCCCCCCTCCCCCGAATAGTTGTGCTAAAATAAAAAGTTAGATTTTTCAAATTTGTTTGATTTTTAGATCTTTGTGTTTTACGCATTTTTACCAGAGATGCCGTGGAGTTGATCTAAAAGACTACCAAAGAATGCCACAAAGATGTGGACTTTTAGTAGAAAATAAAAGTATATATGAATTTAAACAAATTAGTAAAACAATTAAGTATGCTTGCTTTCTTTTAATCTTATTAATTAGTATCTGTTTATTTTACTCACTTAAATAAAGTCCTTTCTGATGTTCTACACATTTTAAAACGGATATATTCTTCAGTGCTGCTAGAAAACAAGATATTAATTTTTAATTTTATTTAAAAAAAATTGTGACGGTTGCATCTCAAAGGTTAACAAACAATATAAAAGCAGTATGAATTTTTTTCTTTTTTAAATTTGACATTTTATTAAAAAAATCTGTCATACTTACACCCTATTCAGTAAACAACAGAAAAAAAGCTTTATTGTCAGTACAGCTACAAAACCCAGATCCAGCGTTTTAAACGTAGCTTTTGTAATGCTTTTATATTCAAGTTGTGCTCTTTATGGCTAAACGTCTGAAGTGTATGTTAATTTCAATACTGTTTATAGATTTACTGCAGGAATGTTTTTTTTTTTTTTTTTAAATGCTAAGCCCCTTAGTTACCTTACCTGCCCTCCCACTTGCTGCTGTGACGGGTCTCTGCAACAGTGCTTCTAATAATACCTGGGCTGATGGATGCTATGGTTACTGCTACTTGGAGGAGGAAAGCTGTCTTTACAGCTGTTGTGATAGTGAAAATAAGGACGTTACGGAGGTGTCGAAGACATACTTAGCCCTCACTGTGTTGACGTCAGCTCTTCCTGATGAAACGAGGACTACTTATTTAAAGCTCCTTTTTTTTTCCACTTCTGATCTTTATTTCAGTGCTATTACAAGACTCATACAGAGTCAGAGGAAGGTGTAACCGATTCATGTATCATAGGAGACGAATGAGGTGTTTTCTTCATAAGTTAACATCATTTCCTGTGGTCTTAACAAAACTTTCTGTGGTTTGCTTTGGTCAAAACAAGAAATAGACTAAATAGAATTTATACAGCGTGTCCTTAGTCATACTGACCACTCATAGCGCTTTTTGGTAGAGACCCAGTCACACTCACTAACATGCACGCATTTATAGACAGATGCGTCGATTAGTAGCCAACTTGGAGTTAAGTGCCTTGCCCAAGGGCACATTGACAGGTGAGAGGGAGAAGCCGAATTCAAACTCACAACCTTCTGATTGCTCAACGTCTACCTGCTGGATCACAGTCGTGACTCTTTGTAAAGATGAAACGGTTGGGGTTTTCTTTGAGGTCCGTTAAAACAAACAAATAGTGAAGTATATATTTATCACTGCAAGCAGTGCCGTGTTGACCTTTTTCTCTGCACTAATATTTAAGTGAGGTCGCATACGATGGACTGAACGCTCCACAGTTATCGGTAGAGACGTTCGAAAAGCCTTAAAATGCATTTATGTTCAATCGTATTGCATAATCTCGCAGTGAAACATCTGCTGCTGTTCTCTAACAGTGGGTGTATCCGTCCTCACTGCCCATGCTGCCACGACACGCCTGGCTGCCCCACTCGTTTGTCTCCCTTCAAGTTGTTTTAGATATTTAAATTGTTGCTCTGACTCGGAGGTACGGGTCAGTTTTGGGGAGAAATGATATTCTTGCAGACATTTCTTCCACATGAATATCAACACTAATGCCCTAGAGAAATGGCGTGTTCTCTGGTGTTTGGCACGTTGAAGAGTGGGTTGGCGTAATGGGCCTCTGTCCCGCATCATATTTATACCGTTCTAGACATTGATCACCTTCAGAAAGAAAAGGTATTCTGAGTAGTGTCAAAAAAGTATTGCACTAGTGATCTAGTAAAACAATTCATTCTTAACGTGAAATTCTGTTACTCTTTTTGCTACTTGTGCATAACATTTTACTGAATAGGGTTACTTCCTTCATTTTAGTGAAAAAATAAGCCTTTTTTGAATGATTAGGGGCAAATATAGTCTACTTGAAATGTAAAACCATTGCCAAATATTGCATCCAAGCAGTTGCTCGTGATTGCAATATTGCACACGCTGATGTTTGGGATTGCAGTTTTTGCTGATGGTATGCCCTGTCATCCATAGTACTACACGTATCGTCGACTATACAGTCTTAGTCATCTGAGTAGCCCATTTCATGAGCGACAAATGTTTCTGCAGGTGGAGGCCTTGACCCACCAGAACAGAGCCACCACTGTGCACGCTGTGCGAGACTCAGAACTGGCCAAGTTACCGGAGGGGGCGCTCAACTCCATCAAGAGGAGGTTCCCACAGGTACTCCTGATCTAAACTGTGGTGTTAAGTGCAGATGCAGTTAAAACCTGAAGAATATTTAGACAGATTTGCTATATATTGATATAGATAGATGGATATATCTCAATCATCTATGGAGATATAGATAGAATGATTGATGTATAGAGATTTAGATAGATTGATCGATAGATCTTGTAGATGAATAGATGAGTAAGCTACTTTTTAGACAAAGGAGGGTCCTGCTCTTGTTCATCCACTGATTTGACTTTCTTTAAAACAAAACTGATTCTAAAACATTTGAATCTCGTAGGTCGTCACCAGGCTGATCCATTTACTCGGTCAGAAGATTCTTCAGCAGGTCAATGTTCCTCTTTCAGGTGTGTGATGGTCTATAATGCTTTCTTACGCGGTAACGGTACCCCAGTGGGCACGGTGGCTGTCTTTGGTTCTTGGGTGTTGTTGAGTTGTGTCAGTGCTTTGTCTTTTTATCAAATGACTTTTACCATTGAGGAACACGTTTACAACCCTGCAACGTGTTCAACAGCTCGTAGTTTGGCGCTTCACACTCCAGGAAGCAAGTTGGATGCAGGGAATCAAGCCTCCAACCTCTCCACTGTGACGGTCCTGCCCGTGTCAGAAGAGGTGCCCTTAACAGCCTTCACATTGGAGCTGCAGCATGCCCTCCTTGCTATAGGTAAAGGAAAAAGGTCCTATTAACATGACGTTTACATGTTACTCTTATGCCTGTCCATGCTAGCGTGCTTCTGAAGCATTTCTTCAAAAATACCCATCTCATGTATGGCTAGTGCAAACAGATCAGAAGGCATGCAGGTTAAATGGAAACAAAACCTGTAAGAGGAAGACAGAAAATCTGTCTTCGTGGAAAGGAGATCTTCCATGTCAGCAGCTTTTCTTTTTTTTTTTTTTTTTTTTCCACTCGAAGCGGAAATCTATGATTGCCCTTGTGAGCAGTAGTGCTGACATGTTGCTATGTGAAAAGTCAGCACCAAAGAAAAACAGGTGACCACTTCCCTAAAGAGATTTCCGAAACGCATAGTTAAGCCATAGAAAGACGACTGAGTAGGATTACTGAGAACGTGCTGTTAACATCCCCAGCTGTAATCTGGTAGCTCGACGTTTCTCTGCTGAATGACTTTTAACGGCTCATACTGGTTTAACCTGCGACCGAGCGTGACGGGACTGCTCTAGTGTCTCCGATGCTTTGTGTGTGACATAAGACGGGCAAATTTTGCCACAGTTTTACCTCAGGGTAACAATTAAGGCTTTAAAGAATGGAAAATTAAATAGGCAACACTCGTGTGATTCAAGGGTTACAGTACACAAATATCAGCAGGTTTTCTCTGCTGACCTGAATTTCCCCACCGAGGTACAATAAATGGATATTTCTATTCTGCATCACTGTTTTATTTTGTGTTTTTAAAAAAAAAGTTTTTAAATGCAACTGCACTGCAAAAACGTATCTAAAAATAAGTAAAATGTTCTTAAAGTTAGTGTATTTATCTTTGATTTGAGCAGGTAAATGAGATTATCTGCCAACGGGATGAGTATTTTGAGCCCTAAAATAAGACAATTACACATCCTGCACTTAAAATAAGATGATGGAGATGAATTATTCCTATTTTAAGTGCAAACATCTTATTCCATTGGCAAATCATCTTATTTACCTGCTCAAATCAAGGATAAATACACTAATTTTAAAGAATACTTTACTTATTTCTAGTTCCGTTTTTGCAGTGTGTGATGTAATTTAGTTTAGTAACCCTAAACCACTGATCTGGAGGGTTTCAGGAAAGCGATCTTGAGCAACACAAACACAGATATACAGTCGAACAGAAAACTCTGCAATCAATCTGATTAGCAAATGCATTTGTTTGGGGAAAACAAGAAAAACTAAACCTGCAATTGGCTTGTTACATACGTGTGCAAACTCTTAAGCTAATAGTTTGTTAAAATCACCTTTTGACTCCATTTAAGCATTCACTCTCTTCAGTAGGGGAGAATATTGCCAAGTTGAATTGTAGCATGCTGATGGACCTCTCACAAAGAAGACTGAACATGGTGGGATTCAGCGCTGTATTAGTTTTAACAGGGGTCTGTAGACTGGCTGGGATCCGCTGTAAAAGTTGCTTTGAGAAGACATCAGTTGAGTAAAAAAGTAAAAAAAATCTGATCTCACGCAGGGCCAACTCTTCTGCTGACAAGTGACATCATCAAACAGAGGCTCGGAGCTGCAGCGCTAGATAGGTACGTGTTTTGTCCAAACCTACAGCTTATGTGGGAGGTTGAACTTTACATTTGTTATGCCTTGTGCTTTTCCCAGAGCATATACCCTAGATGGAAAGACCCTGAAGGATTTCCTTTTCATACCGCTGTTGCTCTTTCAATTATGTTTGAGCCGTTTTCATTGGCACGGGAGAAAAAATGGATCTGCTGCATGCTTTATTAATGGACTCTCTTCCTCTTTAGTGTCCACGAGTACCGTCTTTCCAGCTGGCTGGGCCAACAAGAAGACATCCATCGCATAGTCCTTTATCAGACTGACTACACATTGACCCCGTGGACTCAGCGGTGCATCCGTCAGGCTGACTGCATCATTATTGTGGGACTCGGGGAGCAAGACCCTGCTGTTGGGGAGGTGAGATGGAGAGTCACTTGAGAAAGGATGGAGGTCAAACCTCTACATGTAAAAAAGGCTTTAATAGATATTTATGTCAGGAACTAGTTAGATATAATTTATATTTTAGTTAAGTCATGTAAATTATAATTAAATTTAATATTTATGTAATTCTTGCAACAAGAACAACTTCAAAACAGCAATTAGACATTAGACATTGACCGAAAGCATAAGGGAAAATGGATATTGTTAGGATCACACATATTTTACTGGCTGTAATATTGTATTGTCCACTTTGATTGCTAGCCAGTCCTCTAACAGAACCTCCCAGATCCAAATTCATCCCGGTAATAAAGTGAAACTCATCTGATCCACAATGATGCAGAACATTGTGCAGAAATGGTTGCTAATTTCTGTCAACACCATCTGAACCTCGTTAGAACAATTACCGTTATCTAACTTTCTTTTTGGAAGCCGTGCACAAACCAATCAAAGCTGTTTTGAGTCCAAAGGTCGGTTATGGCACTTCTTTTTCATTTCCACAAAAGTGCTCAATGCACATTCTTTTTGTAGAAGCTACGCTAAAGCTATTATGTTTGTTTTGGTTTTTGTACCTGTGATTGAATGTTTTCAAGTGGTAGTGACACATTTTGTAGAAGTACATAGACTGCAGCACAATGGAAAATAGGATGATCCTTGATCATCCTCCGTGTTTGTTTGGTAACCTCATTGTGTCAGCTTTTTAAAATTGCTGCACTTTATATCAAGTGTCACTTTTTTTTAATAAAAATCTTAATATAACCATCAGCTGTACTGTGGATGGCTGACTAATGTGACGTGGAGGCCACATCTAAACATGAATAGGTCCAATCCGGGTCGGCCGTAATGTTTGGCCACTGTAATGGCTGATTTGGTTCAGGGTGATTTGTGCTTGACCCTTTAGCATACTCGAGAAATGAGCAAAGAACGGGTGAATGTTGTGAAAGAGAGTCCAGGTCTCCGGGTGCATATGAAAGAGAGCCAATCTCCTTCAAAGGCGAGCAGAAAAAGGAATATGCCCTTTTTGACCAGGAAATGGGAGAATAAATCAAAAGCTGGATCAATATTTACCCACATTGAGAATGAGTCACATCTTTGGTTTTATTTTTATCTTTGGGGGGAACGCCTCCTCTGCAAAAAAAAATAGAAGAAAATCACATCCTGCTTCTAACACCATCTTCCGCAGAGACAGATTGGAGATATTATTTACTAATGATCTGATCATTATCTTATTTTCTTTAATGTTAATTGGATAAAGGATAAATTGTTGATAAATTGTTGGAAACTGTGCTCCAAACAAGCCTAGCAGTTAATTTGCAGTAACCCGTCTTTCTGTTCTTGCTGCTCAGCCATCCACATTCTGATCTATAACACCTACAGTGTTTCACCGGAATACTGACACCTTGAACCTTTTTACATTTCGTCATTTTGTAATTACAAACTTCCCTGTATTGCTTTGCGATTGTGGGTGAAAGGCAAACATCAAGTGGTGCATAATCATGTAGCAGAAGTAAAACATTTGGTTTTAAACATGGTTTTGCAAACAACAATCTGAGAATGTGGCAAGCATGTATTTCAGAGAACCATTATTTGTTGCTGTTACAGCTATAAGTCTTTTTGGAATGCCAGCTCTGTTGGCGAAATGCAGTTTTAAACTCTTGCGCACAGATCAGATTGTATCATTAGCGTCATCATCCTGCTGTAAAGTGGAGGTCTCAACTCTTTAGGAACCTCCAACAAGGTTTCTTGAACAATTGCTTGTGCTTGGCTCCAGCTATCCTCCACTCTGACAAGCCTCCCTGTCCCTGGTAAAGAAAAGCACCCCCCCCACCATGATGCTGCCGCTACCATTTTACTGGGTGGGGATGCTGTGTTCAGGGTGACGTGAAATGTTAGTTTTCTGCCACCCACAGGCCAAAAAAGTTCCACTTTGATCTCATCCGATAGTCACCGCAGCTGTTTTCCTGATTATGTTGGTGTATTTGCAGTTTTGCCATATTCCTTCCATTTTTCAGATGGGAGCCCTGCGATGCCTTCACAGAACTGAAGAATAGACTTAGACAACTTTATTTGTCATTTTGTATGCACAGAGTGCGTACAGAACAAAATTTCGTTGCATATAGCTTGTAAAATTGCAGTAAAAATTGAATTACAGTATGAGGTGCAGCAGTGATTTAAAAGTAAACAATTTAAATGTAGACAATGCAGGAGAAGTCACAGTGTACAGGTGAGTATTTTTAAAACCATTTGTATGTGCAGAATTGATTGTGCAAGAATACAGCTTGTAAATTACAGTAGATTTAAAATACAGTATAAGGTGCAGCACTGATTTAAAAGTAAAACAATTGAAATGTAGAAGAAAGTCAGTGTACAGGTGAGTATTTAAAAAAAAAACATTTGTATGTACAGAATTTAAAAACTAAGATTTTTTTTTAGATTACTGCTAGAATAATTTAGATTCATGCAGAATCTGTTTATTAATTGGTAGCACTGAACTTAAGTTAGGGATTTGTCAAAATTAAAAATGGGCTTAAAACAACAACCCACCACACTGTTTTAAGATTTGTCTTGTCAACAGCATGGAAGCCATGCGCTGTGTGGATCTATCAAAAAATAAATCACAATAAGGAACACTGAAGTTTGTGGTCGCTATGTGGTAAAATGCGAAAAAGGTTTATGCTTTTGCAAGCGTTGCAAGCTATTAGGAAGGTTTCAAAGAATGGCTGTACATTTCATCCGTTCAGTCTCTGTGAAGGAGCGCAAAGAAGCGGAGCTTATCACAGTATGAAAGGCTGGCCACACCCTGGACACGCCAGACTAACTCTCAGGGAGACGCCGGTCGAGCCTCAAGTCTGTTCAGAAGATTAGGACAAAGCTGCACGTGTTAGGCTGATTTAACTTTAACTTTTTTGAGGAAATAAACCCCAGCAGCCAGGGATTACCTTTTTGTAGGCAAAGCAATCCTTTATTTAAGTCTAAATTTCTCTTAATTATCTCTAACAATTAGTAGAGATGCTACCATTTGTGCCTGTTTATTTCTTACGTCCATCTTTTGAGAACAGTGTTTTTTTTTTCCACCAAGTGCTCGAAGTATTCATCATTCCATCTGTGCCAGCATCAAACAGGAAAAAAAAAGTGTCAAATGTAAAATGTTCTGAAGCATCTGTGCTCGACGCCCCTCTTTCCCCCCCCCCCCCCCAGCTGGAGCGTATGCTAGAAGGAAGCGCGGTGCGGGCCCAGAAGCAGCTGGTGTTGTTGCACCGTGAAGATGGCCCTCCTCCCCAAGGGACCGTGAACTGGCTGAACATGCGAAGCTGGATCTCCAGGCACCTGCACCTCTCCTGTCCCAGAAGGGTCTTCTCTAAAAGGAGCCTTCCCAAGCTGGTTGGAATATTTCATCTATCAAAGCACCTTACATAGTCCAATTTGGCCCAAACTCCATGCCATTTTTTTCCACCTTTCTCTTAACTTTCATTACTTTGCTTTTTTTTTTTTTTTTTTTTTCAAACCCCCAGATGGAGCTGTACCAACGTGTGTTTGAGAAGCCTGCAGACCGCCACTCTGACTTCTCCCGTCTGGCTCGTGTTCTCACGGGCAACGCCATCGCTCTTGTCCTCGGAGGGGGAGGGGCCAGGTAAACTCATCCCCCAACCGGACCTGTAAACGCAAACAAATGGCAGCTCATGTCACGTTTGGATTTCTCGCTCCACTAATCAGGGGTTGCTCCCAAGTGGGGATCATGAGAGCGCTCTGTGAGGCCGGGATCCCGGTGGACCTGATCGGCGGGACCTCGATCGGAGCACTGATGGGCGCTCTGTATGCCGAGGACCGCAGCCTGAGCCGCATGAGGATTAGAGCCAGAGAATGGGCCATGGTGAGACTAATCTACATTTTGTAGATGAGCCGTGCGCCAGCATTTCACACAATACAATCTGAAGGTTTTTCACGCTGCTACATGTGTCTGTGTTGTCTGACATTTAGACAAGGGGGACTATCAGTGTGAAAAGGGAATATATATAAATTCTTTTTGTCCTTTGGTAAAATAATCTTTTTTTTTCTTTTTACTGTTACAGCCCCCATTTATTAGCACCTGTGGTAAAGATTTTTAAAAGTTCAGCTTTTAATTTGAATACATTTATCTAGTGGAGAAAACGGGGAGGATGGTTTTAATAGACTTCCCGATGGCCTGCTCGTAATACAGTACTATGAAAAACCCTGTTTTTCCATTACGACTGATCATAGTATCACCGTATTTGGAGCAGACGGAGAACAGCATGTGTGATTCTCTTTACACAGTCTTTCTAGATCATCCAGAGTCCAGGAACTCACCCTACAGGTTATCTACAGGTTTTAGGTCTGGGGAATAAGATGGCCATGGAAGAAGTGTGAAACCATGTCTTTGCTGGGTTTTTATTTAAAATATGCAGGCATTTCAAGGAGTTCATGTTGCCATACATTTTTAACAAGGTTCCCAGGGCTGTTGGCTATTGCTGGATGATAATTCAATAACAGTATATATCGATCGATAAACATATATCGATGATCAATAAATAATAAAAAGGTCAATAAAAAGTTTTCCATCCTTTTGCATTCTAGTTCATCGTGTAGGTTAATATTACAGTCGTTACATCCTTTCAACCAATTAGAAAAGTAGAAACAGGAACACTCCGTCACCATTCAAAGAGTTAAGAGAACTCGCAACCTTTTTTCTGTTTTTTTTTTATTTTTATTTTTATTTTTTTTATGCAATTTTGGTAAATAGCTGGTTGAATAAAGAGTTCAGTTTGAATTCAGTGATTGTGTGTTCTGTATCTAAAAATAGGTCATTAAGCAACAGCATAAAACGTCCAGGCCTGCACTTAAAATAAATGTTCTGAAATTGTTGATAATCATCTATATCAATCAATATGATTTCTATTCTTATCAATGTGCTTTTTTTTTTCTATATCGTCCAGCCATACTGTTGGCAATGAAAAGGGTCCACAGCATTACAGATCCTCTACCACACTTAACGCATGAATGTGTGCAAGAACACCTCGCTGCCCATTGTTGTTTCACAACAGTCTTCTCTAAAGAGGTTGTCTAAAAGCTGGATTTTTATCTTTATCTTCATTGTCTTACCAAAACATGTAAGTTAAAATCCCAGTAAAGTTTACCAAAAGGATTTTTATGCTTAAAAAAAAAAGGGGGTGGGGGGCGGATCTAGTCAACTCTGTCCCATTTTTAACATAAAGCCCAGATGGGCTTTATTTCTTTGCATGAGGAATGCCATGTGTGGCGTGTGTGCGGTCAGGAAAATGCGTGTGTCTCATGGTCATTGCGTGAGAGTTGAGAGTCCTGGCAATGAATTACACAGCACCAATCATTAGGTATTTACATCTCCGTCATTTCCAACGAACAGTAGGGGCAGAAGTTTCCTTCAGTAGAAGTCTTTTAGTAAATCCTGCCCTGTACTGTCCAGTAGTTTTTGTTTTTTTTTGTTTTTTTTTTTTTAAAACAGTCCTTCCTTGGCAATGTCAAGGAAGGTAGTCCCTAGCTGGGACGTTACCATCAAAAATAAAACGAAGCCACAGATCTCTGTTCGCCGTGACTGGGACTCATGTTGGTAATTGAAGCCAACAGCAAATCATTTGTCCTTTTCTAGCAGCCATTGTAAAACCAGCTGATGGGCTCCTCTTCTAAAAATGAAGTGTGAGGAGCTATGCTTGGTTTGCTAGGTGAGGCAACAGTGCCCGCCAATTGCGACACAAAAATCGGGAGGATTTTGAAATGCCTCATTTTTAGACACCGACAAAACATTTAGTTATAGCCAAAAACGGCTGGATTTTTTTTATTAAGCCCTTTTTTCCTGGAAGCAGTACAGATCCAAATGGGATGACACAAAGATGCTGAGAGACAGTTTTTCCATAATAGGTCACCTTTAAAGAACCATATAGATATATTTAAACTGTTCTGTAGCCAGAGTTTTTTTCTTTAACTTTTTCCAGCACCACATTGTGAAAAGCAAAATAGTTTAAATGTTTTAAGAACTTTTCGAGTGATTAGCTGCTGCTGCTGTAAGACATTGTTCAAGGCTGTTAAATCTTTCAAATCATCTTTGCTGCAAGGCTCTGACGAATAATTTTCAAACCTCTAGTTCAGATAATAAGTGATGTGTTTCAGTTGTGGAAATCCTCCTCCTCAGTTCTGTTTTGGGATCCTAAATGTCCTGCAGATTAATTAATTGATATGAGATGGTGTGTTTGTACAAATAGCTGAGTATAGTTTTCACATCTTTCATATGTGAAGTCAAATTCCTCTTCTTTTCTACACTGTATTTTCAACTTTTTGTCTTTTCCTAAGACAGTGGCCTTTTTCTGAGCTGCGTTATTTTTATTTTTTCTCATCTCGAGCTATCCTTTATTCCAAAAAAGGATTCACAAATGTGTTTTAACGCTCAGTTGTTTTTAACTTGAATTTTAAAATTAACATTTATCAAAAGATGGTTTGTAATAAAGTCAAAGTGAAAAACTATTCAGATGTGAAGGTCCAAATTGTATCTTTTACTGCTTGCTAGGGCTGGATGATATAGAAAAAAGGCATATTGATAAAATAGAAATTATATTTATTATATTGATCGACATCGATAATTATCAAAAAATTCCAAACATATATTTCATGCGCAGCCCTGATCATTTTAATTGTTGCTTAATGGCCTATTTTTAGATGCAGAACAAAAAAAAAAAAACACTGAATTTAAACTCAGCCCTTTATACAACCAACTTTTTACCAAAATTGCAAGTTTAAAAACAAAACGAAACAAAAAAAAACGTACAGTATGTGCTCTCTGAACTCTTTGAAGGGGGCGGAGCTTGGTGACAGCTTGTTCCTGGGTCTGCATTTGTGATTGGCTGGGAGGATGTTACGACTGTAGTATTAACCTACATGATGGGCTAGAATATAAAAGGAAGGAAAGCTTTTCTTCTATTGAATTCTGAATTGAATTGTTTTTTTTTTTTCCCCTGTCGTACCACACGTCTATCGATCGATGTATATTATTGAATTATTGTACAGCTCTACTGCTTACCTATTCATTATGGGTTGAACGTAGAAAAACAAAAACTGTCATTGCTTAATGGGAGTGTGTCTTTTGCTCTGCCAAAAGGAAATGACCTCAACATTTAAGAAGGCTTTGGATTTCACATATCCTGTGTCGTCCATGTTTACCGGTGCTGGCTTCAACTCGAGCATCAGCAATGTGTTTCAAAGCAAACAGATTGAGGTGAGTTAAACTAGAGCAACAGGCAATTTAAAGAAAGGAAACATTGGAGTGACAGTTTCAGCAGATGGATATTCTCGCCTCTCGCGCTGTGCGCTACTGTTCTGATAATGTTTGTTATCTAATTTTGTAAATGCAGGACCTTTGGATCCCGTATTTCAATATTACGACTGATATCAGTGCTTCAGCCATGCGAGTACACACTGATGGTAGGCGTTTAGAGTTTTTCTGTTGGACATTCACCCTCTGTTATTTTCCAAAAAAAAAAAAAAAAAAAAAAAAAAGCCAGGAAATGTTTATTTAACAATGTAAATAAAGAGTAAAGATGTTTTTATCTGTTTTTTTTGTTGTTTTTTTTTTTGTTGAAAACATGTATCTGACCTAAATTCAGTTGCTTTTCTTTAAATGCAGTTGGTTCCCTTCACAATTATTGTCAGCTCTTTAACGATGTGTACAAAAACCTTAAAGAAGGATTGCTATTTTATGCAATGTGCCATTTTTTCCCCAAGATTTGGATTTTTTTTTAAATTACATCTCTTGCTGTTCTCTTCACTGTAAATCAGAACAAGATAAACCTGGATGGTTGTCCAGTCTCGTCACAGTTTTAGTTTTCTAAAACCTTTTTAATTGTTTCTCTAATTGTAGATTTGGGCTATTTTTTTTGGCAGTTATCTGCTTACTTTAAGCATTTCCTGATTTAAGATCAGCTGACATTTATCTTAGTTGAATGGCATGCCTTGTGTTTCCAATTTTGAATAGTCCCCAGCAAAATAGGAGGTCCTGGATTGCTAATTTCTAAAATAATCTGAATAAGTGTATATATAAGTAGGAACTCATATGTAATAATGTATTTATTACATATGAGTTGTTGCTAATAATTGTGGCACCAATAATCGTGTGTAACATGTTTTCTTAATTTGGAATAATACAGTATATTGCTTGAATAATTTTACTCAAATTAAAGATTTTTTTTTCTTCATTTTGTTAGTATGAGTTTATGCTATTTGAATCAGGGATTATTTGTAGAAGGTCATGTGTGTAGTGTTTTTAAAATCCAGTTTATAAAATGTCCTGTTCGCTGTTTTAGGTTCTCTGTGGCGGTACGTTCGGGCCAGCATGTCTCTGTCCGGATATCTGCCTCCTCTCTGTGACCCCAAAGATGGACACCTCCTGATGGACGGAGGCTACATCAACAACCTGCCTGGTCCGTCAAACTCTCTATTTTACATATAATCATATATCAAATATTCTTTCTGTACCTCAACACGAGTAATTCTGTAGCAATTCATATATATATATATATATTATAATCCTGTTTGTGTTGCTGTTGTTTTTTTTTTTTTTCCTCTTTTGGATTACTTTCGATTTTCCCAGCTGATGTGGCGCGCTCCATGGGGGCCAAGGTGGTGATAGCTATTGATGTGGGCAGCCGGGATGAAACCAACCTCACTAATTACGGCGACTCGCTCTCAGGCTGGTGGGTGCTATGGAAACGCCTCAACCCCCTGGCAGAGAAAGTGAAGGTGATGAATTGATTAACGAATAAAAACGCAAAAAAAAAAAAGAACTGTGGGAGGAGGTTTAAAAAAAACAAAAAAAAAACAAGTCAATGAATAACAATGAGGACATTTGCGGAGGTGCTTTCCGTTTGATACTACTGTTTGATTCCAACAGGTGCTGAACATGGCGGAGATTCAAACCCGGCTGGCCTACGTGTGCTGCGTGAGGCACCTGGAGTCTGTTAAAAGCAGCGACTACTGCGAGTATATCAGGCCCCCGATCGACAGATATCGGACTCTGGAGTTTGGCAAGTTTGATGAGATAGCTGTAAGTTGAAACCAACACTGTGATGGTTGTAGAGTCTCACATCACGTCTCTCTTTTTAATCTTAAGATCGTCTAGTGGCTTTTTCATGGTATACGCTCTGAAATCTGTGATTATTTGTGTGTCGTAGGAAGTAGGCTACCAGCACGGCAAGACCGTGTTTGATGTGTGGAGGCGGAGCGGCGTAGTGGAGAAAATGATGAAAGACAGGCACCAAGAGGAGAGCCACAACACCCAGTGCAAAAGCAATGTAAGCATGGGGGGGGGGGATAAATATAGGCGACGCACATTAAATGTGTGAACATTTATTTCTGAGCAGTGGAGCTTTAGTTTCTATACCAAAGCAAGTCAGCAACACTTTTCTCATTTAGTTTCTGCAGAAAAAAACTAATTTAATCATAATGTTAAGTTTGTACGAGACATTTTATTATTTAAACAAAATAAAAGGAAAAACAATGGTATTTATTTCAAAGTGCTGCATTAACATGTAGAACGGAAGCAGAATAGATCATGTAAAATACAGCAATAACAAAACCGCAGAAAACATTATGCCCCTTATTTAAATACGGAGGCAATAATGAAGCTATTGTTAGGGTTTCATATTTGGAACAGTGAAGCTTTCTTCTGACCAACTCCCATTTTTATTCTTTAAGACAACAGCCTTCCCACACAGACATTTAATGACGTCTTGCTATTTTCAGATACTCTTGTAGGATGTATCTCAAGAGGGGAAAAAAAAAATGCATGTTGCTGAAGAAAAATTTAAGACAAATAAAAAGATAATTTTCTCTGAGAAACAAAACGCCATTAGAAGATACAAATTTAAAGTCTAAATGTGCTACCTCTGTTCAGTGGATAACACCTTTAGTTTTATCTTTAAGCAATGTTTAAGTTAAACAAATCACCTTAAGTTGTACATTCAAGAAATGTCAGTGACATAATTGTCTTGATTTATAGAGAAATAGCGCCGCTCTAGTGGCAGCAAGCGCTTGTCATTTTGTCTGATTTGCTATATGTTCTTTCTCACAACATGTTTGGTAAGAATTTGATCCCCACAATAATATCTTTTAAACTGCTTTGCATATTTGTAAATTTTTTTTACTGCTTTTTGAGATATTATACACTGACACGTTTTGTTTGGCTTGAATAATTATAATATATAATATATAGCAAGCTAGTTAAGCTTCCCTAAGCTTTACCAATACACTGAAAACCAGATGAGCCACCGACGAGCTTCATGCAGCAAATCTAGCAAAAATATTCAAACTGCGTTTCCATTTTTCTCTCTCTTCTCACCACGACATGATTGCAGGAGCTTATCCCAGACTCCACTGGCCTCATGCGCCACTTTCAGGCTGCACAGACAGATGGTGCATGCAGACAGAGTAAAAGGATGAGAGATTACAGTTCTTGTTAACAACAGATTCATTAATCCTACACATGTTATCTTAAATGAGCATCTCTGCTCCCCAGTCACGAAACATAGCTGCGAGTTTCTGTGCATGTGATCTACAGGGAGCTGTTTTTTTATTTCTCTATCAGTGATGCATGTGAGATCTTTACCTCTCTTGCTTCAAGCATAGATATTTGTATCTATTAAGCATTTCTCTCTTGAACCCTATTGGATCACGTTAGTATTTAGTCATGCCTTTGGTCAGGGCAACTTTGAATGACAAGACAAAAAAAATAAATTAAAAACAGACATGCATTGTGTCGTCAGGTTGTCGATCACATTTATCCCATGTACGTCACATTAGACTGCCAAAGAATGACTAAATAAAAAGCCGATACCAAAAAGCAATTGCTGCTATTTATGAGCTGAATTTGTGTGTCTTTCAGGTGGTGACATGTCCCAACGCTTCCTTCACTGACCTTGCAGAAATCGTGTCTCGCATCGAGCCTGTCAAACCTGCGCTGGTGGATGGTAAAGCTCCTGACACATAATTCAGCATTGCCACTTTCAGCCACACATCATGATTCTTCTAAAAATGTGTTGACGCGCTGTCTGGGAGATGGATTTTTAACATCTCTGCCTTGCACTTTTTTTTTTTTTTAAATTGGTTAACAGAGATGTTTTGCTTCAGAGAACAAACAAACTGCTGCATCTTAATTGCACTTGGACTCTGTGTGCGCCGAGTTTATTTTTTGCGTCCGTATTAATTAAAAGTAGCACAGAGAAAAGAAATGGCAACTGTTTGAATTCTTCAAATTTAACATTTCTATCAAAATAATACTTAAAGTATTTAAATCCGCTGGTTAGTTCTTCTCTTGAGGTTTTGTTAATTTTCTTTTATTGCCAGATTTATCCTGAATCTGTCTTAAGTTATGAATTCATATTTTCGGCTTTTTCTATCAGTTTTATCTATTATCTCTTCCTCACTTCACATTTTCCATCTTTTTCACCCACAACCTGCCTCTTTTCACCCTGTCCTCCACTGTATCCCCTCATCAGAGGAGTCAGACTATCAGACTGACTATGAAGAGGAGGCATTGGAGAGTGCCCTATCTGACATGGAGATGTACAGTCACCACGGGGAACACACTGAAGGGGAGGAGACGGCTGACACGGTGTGAACTTCTAGTAATAACTCTGGAGGGTCTCTATTTCTAATCACAGCCTTTTAACGGTGTTTAAAAACAATTCTTCCTATCTAAAAATGTATACTTTCTAATTAGAATTTCACTTTTTGTTATCCCGCATGCTCAATGTTTCGGTAGAATGCAGTTTTTTTTTATCACGTTTGTAAATCTAATTATTTTAAAACCTAAGAAAATGACCGAGACAGTATTTTTAAAAACTCCAAAAATGCCTACACAGATATTTAATTTGCATTTTGTTTTGTCGCTGAAGTTTCGGTGACCTAATACGAGAGATTGATGCTTTTTATATAGAGTGCCCATTCAAATTGAATTAGATTCTTAAGAATTTCATTTAAAAAAAAAAAAAAGTTTTGTTGGTGTTTTTAAGATATCAAAGATTCACTCTGAAAATTTCTTGTATATCAACTTAGCTTTCAAAGTAAGGCTAAAAGAGACAAGTGAGGAGTAATCAATTACTCCACTGTGGCTGATGGGTCATGGCAGATAAGGGTTTTCCCCACGTTACAAATAGGATTCACTTTCTTTTGAAAGCTATGCTAAAATTACTATGGGAGGATATGAGTGTAAACTGCAAGGAGGTTTTAAATTTTAAGCTGAGTTGTCCAAAAGTAGGGGGGAAGTATGTGAAAGAAATACAGTGAGCACAAGGCAGCCAAGAGCTGGCAAAGAGTGAAAACCTTGTGTCTAAAAGGACAAATGCAGGCATTGATGCATAATGCATTGGACGCCGTAGACGGAGCCAGTAATGGCAAAGTCTCCGGCTCGAAGGTGAGTACAAAAGATGTACAGTATATTGTTGAGCCTGTTTGTTCGGTGAAGGGCTGGAAGTCAGCAGAAGTGTTTTCTGAGTGAGGTAGCTTGAAGACCCCGCACAACGGCCCTCTACCCAGGGATTTGAAAGAGTCAGTAAAACATCCCAGTGGTCTGTCTAAAAGAAAAATAATAATTTAACACATAATAAGCTAACATTCTGTCAGCCTGTAGTTGGGCATTATAATGTGTGATCCAACCAAGTGTGTCACCATGATACTTTGTATTAGTAGTGAACGGAAGCAGCTAAAAGTCTCCATTTTACTCCGGTCAATTACTCATAAAGGTTTAATTGTGCTTTGGTAATTTGTTATGCCATTCAAGATTTGCTGTTGTTTTTGCTCCAAATATTACTCTTTCAAGTTGTTCAAATTAGCAACTGTACAAAAACCTGAAGATTTTGAAGTTTAAAATTATTTGGAAAACACTTTAGGGTACATAAAGGGGGTGGGGGGTGTCTTGAGAAGAACCCAGGCGGAGAAACTCATCAGGTTATTTAAACAGGTTTTGTTCTGTACCGTTTTAACCCTGCTTTTTACCTCGTCTCTGATTTTTCAGGATGAGGAACAGGAGGAGAGAAGATTCACCAGCGGGAAGCCTCGAAATGTCTCCTCCAGTTCACAGGAGGAGCCGGAAAAGGAAACAGCAAATCCGTTCCAAACAAGCCATTAAGTACAAAAACGGTGAACAATACCCAAACAGGTCATCACAATTAATCCTGCCTTTCTTTGCCACATTTAACTCTCCAATCTGTCTGTCATGACTCCAGTGTGTAAACCGGTTCTTGGGTGCAATTACTGCTCGGACCTCTCCAACCTGGCCTCGTTAGATGTGTGCCTGGGAGTTACCGTCTTTTTCTGGTTCACTGGGCAGCTCCAAACCTAATCTCTCATATTGAGATAGTTGATCTGAACTTCTTAAAGCTTTATGTGAATCACAGCAGTTCAGGGAAAGTGAAGAGACTCTATTTCCATGAAATACTTATCACTAAGGCCAAGTTGATATATATAAAAAAAATAATAATAATAATGTTGTTCCTGTCATGATTGACTCTATGGATTTAGCACATTTGATGAGATTTGAAGTAATCAGAGATTAGTCACCGTCATGTGTTTTTTTTTTTTTTTTTTTTTTTTTCCTCTCTCCATTACTGCGGTTTACAATGATTATTTACTGAAAGTGCGCCTCTCTGTGTTTATGCCCGGTAACCTAAACCTCATAGAAGATATATCTTAAGTGAAGAAGGACAATCTAATGTTGCCTTGAAACTTTGTGAAGTAGAAATCTTTCCAGCCCAGCAAGAATTTCAAAATAAAACATCTAACCGACTGTCCAGAATATGATGGGGCACATGTTTTTTTTTTCTGTTTGTTGTTTTTTTTCCTGCTTTTTAAGGGGTCTAAAACATAAAAAAAACAGTGCTTAATGAAACCTAATGAAAGTGATGTTACCATAGGTCTCTATGTACTCTGTAGGTTTTGTTGTTTTTCGTCAGGTATATTTTGGCAGGCACAATTTATTGTAGCATATATTTTCAAACTGGAACAAAATTGCATCAAACTCTTCGCATAAATGGATCAAATTAGAGTTGACCAACAAATGTACGGCAAGACATTTTGAGATAATATAACACTGCAATGCAGGCTACTTTACCAGATAACTATTTATTTTATTCACTGCCGCTATGTCTGTTAAGTTATTATCTATAATGATCATTCCTACTTTAAAGCTTGACTCCGGACAGATGTTAAGGACTTGAAATACACTTAAATTGTTTCTTTTTTTAGGACAGAGTTGCTGTAGTTCAGAAGAGAAGATAACCGCTGCTTAAATTTAAGTTGCTTTGTTCTGAGTTGCGTCTCCCCCCCCCCCCCCCCCCCCCCCCGCCCACCCCTTTTTTTTCTCTCTATCTCTGTCCCTTCACCATTAAGGAAAAACTGCAAAAATATAGATGGCAGAGCAGAGATCTGTCATCTTGATCTACAGATTGATCATTGATATGAACATTGATGTACAGATAACATTCAGATAAAATATATATCTCATTTGGGTCATCTAAACAACTAACAGAGCACAAACCTCTTACTAGAGGCAAATTACCAAAAGTCCCTTAACAGATGCGATTTTAATCTTTTTTTTTGTTGTTGTTATTATTCAATTAATTCAGAAAAGACTGCTCATCCTGTAAATATGAGAAGTTGCAAAATTGTTGGCAATATGCACTCCAAACAGATCTGTAGACACAAGCTGGTGGTTCAAAATGTTTAGAAAATCAAGAACCTCTGCCTTAACGTTTTTTTATTTTTTTGTTTCTTTCCTGACGTAATGAAGGTGATGCACACTGCTTGGCAAGAAAGCACTAACTTAAAAAAATGCAGCACAGAACAAGCAGCAGACTGTTTGTTGGCGGCTATATTTTTGTTGTACCCGGCGTACCAGGGACATGCAGGGAATTAATGATTTGTTGTCCACTTCTAAAGCACAGTTTCCCTGTTTGGCTGCTGAGACAACCTCCCCCCCCCCCCCCCCCTGTTTGTTTCATGGCTTGAATCTCTCAGACGCAGGACTGAGCACAGACAATGTGACTTTGAAGCTCATCTTTTGTCCTGCGACAGGCTGTTCTACTGATCCACTATTTAGACACACTCATTTCGGCTTGTCCATATTGGTAGGTCCCTTCTCCACAAGTACTTTGGAAATGTTTAAATATGTGTTTAACTGCTCCGGCCGTGGGCCATGCATGAACCACCAATCCCAATATTCCAGCACTAAAGCTAATATCCTGGACAACTGAATACACCCTCTGAGACGTGCGCATTCCAAGTATTGTGGGTTCAGTTTTTCCCCTGATGCCTGTACACCACCCTGTACACGCTCTGGACGTGTGTGATACTTAAAACATGGTGCTACGTGTGCCTACAGCCTTACGCGCGTGGACCAGTGGGAGGAAAACCGGTTTACAAACACTATGGATGTGTTGTGAATATGTGAACGCACCATAAATTGGCAGACAAAAACAAAATGGTGTTGCCGTTTACCAATGAGATGACGATAATGATGGGGTTTGCACCTTCTTTTTTCTTTTTTTTTTCTCCTCTGAAGCCTCACGCATTGACTCCCCGTAGTTGTGCAGGATAGACGTTTCGCTTCTTTATTAAATGGGTCGTTGTGATGAATCAAGTGCTCAGATAACGTACGGAGGCCTGCCAAGTTGATATGAAACGCCTTAGATGACCAATATGAATAAAGTTATTTATCATGCACTTTGTTTTTCTCTCATGTTAATGATTAGATTGTATGAAAAAATGTTTACTAACAAGCCTACAGCATAGTGTCTATATATTGTTTTTTGTTTTGATCAGTTGTTGCTAATAAACCGGTTTCTCTTTTTCTCTTTCATGTCTGTTTTCTTTTTTTTTTTTTTCTCCATTTAATGTGACAGAATTGTGCTTTCACTGCTTCAGCTGAACCTCGTTATCTGTAGTCTGCTGAAAGGACCTCTTTTAATGAATCATTTAGTCTTTAACGTTGTTGGAAGATCCAGATAGCGCAATTGTACCAGGGCTCCAGGCTGCTCATCAGAGGTCTAAATCGGGCAACTTTTAGCTAAAAGTTGTCTGGGGAAACGGATTGGTTATTTTCTACGTAACATTATTCCTTAACCGTTGCACAAAATAAGTGTTTATTTCAGCGGCTGTTCTGATGAATGTCAAATGGACCCCATATGTATGGCAGCACCAGAACAGTACAAATAAGCCAAAATGCAAGGCAGGGTTCCGGCAAAAACTTATTTATTTTTATCTCGTTTCACAGTTTAAATCCAAAAGGTCACTATTAATTTATGGATTTTTCTACAGTGATTAAGCTTTAAATATAAAACATGGCTATTTTTGCCCTAAGAAAACTGATAGGTACATGGAGAAACTGTTGGATGGATGGACTGACACATGATTGGGTGGACAGAGGGATGGATGGATTCAAGAATGGATCACTGGATGGATACATAAACATAAATGGACAGAGGTAGGGGTGAAAAGATTGTTAGATGCAAGGGTGGATAGATGACTGCACTGAAAATGGATGTAATGGTTGGGCTCAGAAATGAGTAGATGGATAGAGGGATGAGTGAGTAAATATAGATTGATTGAAAATGATGGAAATAATGGAAAGATGAATGGGGTATTGATAGAAAAATGGTTGATGGAAGAATAATTGCGTAGACAAATGCACAAAGGGATCGATAGAAAAAAAATTTACACAATGGGATTGGAAAATGAGTGGAAATCCCTATAATTTTTCGACAATTGTAATTTCTTTTTTTCATACTTTCCATGCCTGGGAAAGACTTAAATTCCTTCCTTTTCCAGCCCGCTGAGGAATTTGTCAGAGGCTGAAGGGCTTCCTGACACATTTGGTGAATTTTACCATAAGCAAACAGATATCCAGGGAGAAAATGCTTGTCTCTAAATTAATAATGATAGTGAGTTGTATCTCTAAGTCTTGGTGAAACACCCTGAGGACATGTTGTAGGTGGAAATACAGCTTTGTTATAAACTGGACTGTTTACTGCATTGTACAAAGAAAAATGGATCCCACATTGCAACGTTGGATTAATCCCTCCTTATTGACGGGTCCTTTAACGAGCTCTTTCATACTCCTACTCTCCCTCTGGAAGGCAGACTTGCAACAGCTAATTAATGTCTGGAAAGGGAGGAATTTAGGTCACAATAGGGCCTGGAAGAGGAGAGCAGAGTAAGTGACAATGACCCCCATTCGGATGAAATTAAGTGTGACAAGCCACAACACATTAGGAGAAGCATTTATGGGGGAGAAAAAAAAAAAAAAAAAGAAACTAGAAGTTTCTGACCTTCAGCAGATGGAAACTTTTATTTATAGTTGATGAGAGGTCCACACACAAAGCATTATATCATGCATAAAGCTCCTCTACTCTCCCCCTCTCCTCCCTTTGGGTTACTTTTATCTCTCCTTTGCTGTCTGTAGTTTATTGGGTAAATGGGGACAAAAAGGAATTTAACAGGTAAGTGGGTCATAGTTTGTTAGTGTGATAAAAGTGTCTCTGCGAGGTACAAAAAGAGTGTCCTTAAAGGGGAGTTCTCTGCACAAAACAAACCATCTGAAGGGCACCAGTACAGTCTGAATTAAATTAGCGATTTTACATAAACCGTTAAAGTCCTACCATGAAGGACAGAGCCAAACTATATCCACCACTCACTCAAATTAGCCGCTGAAAGTTATGTATCTGCAGAAATGGCATTGCAGTTAAACCCTTGTCTTTAATAGTTTAGTAGAAGTTTTTATTCTGGCTTTATTTTTTTTATTTTTTTAGTAATGCCACAATTCACATATTCCCTCAAAACCCAATAAAAGTAATGTTTAATTAATGCCTTTCATCTTTATGTTGATCATAATTTCTTTCTTAAGTAATCCATATATTCTGTTTTTTTGGAGAATAAACACGACATGTCACAGAGACCAGTTTTCAAAACTGGAAAGACAAGCGAACATTAAGGTTTCAGAACGGCTGCATAACAGGTGTCACAATGGGGGTCTTTCTCCAGTCGCTAGAAGAATGTAGTACAGGGCAAGGTTAATAAACTAATAGTTATATTGTCTCCTAGTCCTCAGCACAACTATCCAGCAGCTTTTGCTGCAATGGTGCCGCTACGTCACCAAAAAGCGCTTTGCATGTCACTAAATTAAATCCCCAAGGTACAAACTAGGCAGCAACATCAGTATAATCACTAGTAGAATATGAATAATCCTGCTGCCAAACTGCCACACAACTGCAATGAGAAGGGTGTGAAACAAATGTTAAATATGTGGAAAACCATGTTGACTGCAAAGTATGGTGGAGAATCTGTGATGTGATCCAATTTTTACTTACAAAGGCCCTGATTGAACGAGTTCAGACAATCTTTGCTAGGGGTGTCAATGATTGTTAGCCACTGAAAGTTCAACTTTGCCACGCGTCTATAGCCTAAATAATACATTTACAAAAGAGGTCATAGATCTGATAAAAAGTCGATTTCTTTTTTTGAAAAAGCATGTAGGATTTAGGAGACATGCGAGCCAGAAATTACCATCGCAAGATTGTTACCCGTCTTAGAAATTTTGACAGCAATAATTAAATTTTAAGCTTTGTTGCTCCTGTCTCATTCAGTCAAACAATATTAGAAACCCGTTGTCTTCTGTGTTGCAACTGGGCCTGCATGTTTAAATAGTGGTGGGAGAAAGCGGTCCCCTACAGAACCAGCTATTGCCCAGCAGGAAAACATTAACAATACATCTCTGTGGAAACCTCAATTACAATAATGGTCCTAAGATCTGGGGGGCCTCCCATAAAAGTTGTCCGCCTGTGCCAAATCTCATTACCAGCCATGAAACTGCAAAGAGATAGATTCTGGGTGGATATTTTGAAGCCTTCACCAGGAACCATGCTTTCTTTTTTTTACATTGTGACTGAATGGGTGCTGGAGTGGGAAATGTGCGTTCAATGCCCTTGTTCAGACCCACTACGTCACACATAATGGGAAACAAAAGCCAAACTTGGATGTCTTGCCACGAAATATGCTGCATGTTGATCACTCTGCAGGTGAGTCAGCTCAAAATAACTGAGGTGTTTTTTCACTAGGGTATCTCCAGCCTTAATGTTCCGATCAAAGACAGAGAGAGACAACCCTGAAAACACAGACTGAATCGCTGTAGCACAAATAAAGAAATAAAAAGGAACGCTAAGCTAACTAAAATCTGACATCCTTTGTGCAACCTGCTCTGGAGTCAATACAGCAAGACAAAAGCGATCTCATACAGCAGAGACTTTCTTTTTTTTAATCTTTCCTGTAAGGCTTGGTTGGGCTGATGTTTGGTTTACAAAATGTTTGCATGCCTTGCTCCATCTGAGCCATGTTGCCACGTTCCTCGATCCAGCAAATAACTCACAGGT